>NW_027418653.1:0-128185 GCF_009905375.1 Apium graveolens
AAAGAAGCTTCTGTCAAGATCTATTCTCCTCTACAAAGATCCAGCTGATTCAGCCTCAAGAAAGAGAATTGCAAAGATATTCAGAAATGGGAAGGAAATTTGTGTGGTAGCTGGACATCCACAATTTGCTCATGCAAAGGAAGAAGAAAAAGCCAGATTGAAGCAGGAAAAGAGGCAAGCTGCTCTAGATGCAAAGAAGTCTAAACAAAAGAAAGAACAGTTTGCTATCTTGGCCAAGCTACAGGCTGTGAATTTTTCTCAACAAATTCCCTCTCAACCATCTCAAGCTACTGAATCAGAGAAGAAGATTGAAGAACAGAAGAAATTCCCAAGAAAGAAAGAACTGGCTAAAAGAACAAAAAGAAAGTTGGATGTTGTTGACAAGGAATTGGAAGATCAATTTCCAAAGGAATCCACTCAAGCTTAAACTCAAGCATCAAAGCCCTCTGTGGTATTTGAAGACATAAGGGTGGTGGACCTCTACAGGAACATACATGGAGAGCCTATTGTGCCAAAGGATGAGCCAATAGAGTGGGATAAATTACCAATTCCTGACTTCAACTTGCCAATTCTTACTAAGCCAAGAAGGACAAAATCAAGGGCAGTCAAGAAAGTGAAGCTGTCACCTCTCAAATCCAAGTCAGTAGTCAAAGCTCAACCCAAGGTCAACAGGGGAGGCTACTTGTACTTGTGTGACATCAAAGAATTCTCAGATCTAAACCTTTATCTGGAGGAGCTGGATGAGGTAAGGGCAATTGATGCATACAGAAACCTACCTGAAAGGTTGGTGTTCAAGTACAAAGGGGGAAGGGAGATTCAGTGGCCTCTTCACAGGATACTTCAAGAAAGCCAAGCTGTGTTGATCAAAATCTATTCATCCTTTAAGAAAAACTTTGGGTTCAATGTAACTGCAAGAATATTAGTATTGAAGAAGATTGAAGAGCTAAGGAGTGTTAGAGCCAAAGATGTACTACCCAAAACTCTTATCATCCCATACACAGGGAGAATAGTGCATCTAAGGCCCTACTGGCTGATGGAATTCATGGATGACAAGGGTGTGAGAAGATTCTTCAGATTAGAAGACCAATTGAGTATCTCTAGCAATGAGACTCTCTTGGAAATGCAAGAAATGTTAGATCTCTCAGAATCTGATGAATTAGAATTCCACAGACAGCTCCAGAATCAAATTGAAGAAAACAACAGAAAGCTTGGAAGAAGATCCAGACCTTCAAGAAACTAGAAAAATCTGCTCAGACTAGAGGAGCATCTTGAACTGACTGTGAGCCAAACCTTGTACATTTTTGTTTAAATTGAAGCACTTTCAGTTTTATCTACTTATCTTTAAAGATATATGTTTAGGATGTTTTGTTATCATCAAGTATCTCTTAATTTATGGCTACAATTCCAGTAGACATAAATTGGGGGAGATTGTTGTGAATAAGTTGAGTACTTGATGATTACCTAAACAAAACATCTAAGTAGATTTTACTTAGTGAAATAATGTAGCACTCGACGGATAACAATTATAGTCCCGACGGATAACTCATTATAGTCCCGACGGATGATTAACTTATTATCCATCGAGTGAGTAGCTTATGTAATAATAAGTTTGTAGCACAGTGTTGTATGCACCTTTGTATAGAATTTGTAGTAGCATATAAGTCATGTTGACTTTAACTAGATATGCAGAATATGTTGATTAACTGTACATAAGCAATGTCTTATAATTCTGTATAAGTGAAATGAAGTCAAGTGCCAAAATAGCTACCAACGGATAATTAACAAAGCTTCGACGGATGACCAAAATAGCTTCCAACGGATGCTTAACAAAGCTTCGACGGATGATCAAATGACTATCAACGGATGTTTAACATAGCAGTCGACGGATGATCAATTAAGTCATCGACGGATGATCTGAAAGTTGACAGATGATCATATCAAGATTCAAACATCAGTTGAACAGTGAAAGCTGACACACAGCCGTTGAGTTGGATACAAGTACACTGTGGAAGCCCATTAACTGGGTAATAGAGGACGAAAAGCAGCAAAGATCAAGACTGTTAGATTTTATATTTGTTCAGTTCTTTTGACTTTGTAATCTTGGTAATATATAAACCAAGAGAGTAGCAAATAGAAAAATAACTGAGATAGCTAAGAAACAACAACAGAGAAATCTTTGTAAGCACTATCTTTAGCATTTCCTGTGTTCTTAGCAGTTCTATTTTGTAAGCAGCTGTGAGCATTTCTGCACACAGAGTCCTCTCGATATATTAAATATATCTCTGGTAGAATTATTTAAATCCACCAGAAAGTTTTTAAAGACTCTTGTTTTTAATTACTTATGTTTTGATTCATTCAAGTTTACATTCCGCATTGTGCTAATCAAAACAAATATATCCATAATCGAGTTGAACATTTTTATTTCAAGAAAAAGGTTCAAGAATTCCATTCAACCCCCCTTCTGTAATTCTTGCTATATTGTTAAGGGACTAACAGATGTTGATATAATATGCTTATATATGTATGGTTTTGAATATATGATATTTATGTGAGTTGTATAATCATAAGATGATTATGTAATCTGTATATATACTGATATATACATAATTATGTTTGTTCTAATTATGAGAATCATATTAGATACGGATTCTGAATTGGCTGCTGCAGATTTGCTGAAATCTGGGTCTGGTGTCCGATTTACGCAAACGAATACCCTATTCCATAGGTAAACGACCGTCAGAACAAAACTGATAGAAAAAGCTATCAATGACACGTCTGTAAGGCGTTTGACATCGTTTACTGCCCGTAAACAGTGATTCTTGTTTTTCTGATTTGATTCTGATTTTTCTGATTTTTATCATATTTTTTTTATGATTAGATCATGGATAATATGATATGTTAAGATCAGATTGTGTGTTTTAACATGCTTTTATGTGTTGTATGAGCATGGTGGATGGTTATGGCCTTTCGACCTTAGTGTAATGGTTTTGGTTTTAAATACGACTTGCATGTCGTCAATCTTTGTAATCATAAATCTCGAATGTAACTCGAGTTATTCTTGTAAGTTCATTAGATTAGTTTTACTTTCAATCATGTAATGTAATTGAAGACTCAAAAAGTCTATCCAATGGAGGTGATACAAAGAAGAAGACGAGGCATACAAGAAGTCTAAACAAAGAAGAAGACTTATGTAATAAGTAGTTGTATTTATTTCCATCACCATATTAGATTGACCTTGATCTTTATCATGAGCTTGATAAAGATCACATAGGATGGGGCCATAACCAAACACATTTACTTTATTGCACTTTACATTTACTTGTTTATTTAATTTTATATATGAGATATATGCCTATATTTACCATGCGATGATAGATTTAGGTGAACTTAAATCAATATAAGGCGTGCTCTAGAAAATCTAGAATAAAAATCGTTTCTTCCCTTAACAATAATATTATGAATACAATCATGAGATTCTTGTGTTTATGAAACACATAATTAAATATGTATTTTCAATATTGAGAGAAATGATGATTATGTCAAAAGCAGATTTCTATCTGTAAGAAAGGGGTATTAAGTGACGCCTCTTGACAATGCTCCCCCCGATCTGAGAATCATCTGATTATCGATTATTGATTTGAAATATTTAATTTAAAAGGAAGAATATCTTTATAATATGATTATGATCGTAACATAATATAATCCCTCTAAAATTAAATAATATCAAGTAGTAATTGGCCAATGACACAACGGGCTTGTGTTGGTCAAGGCCTTCCAACATGGTAGAAAGTAGTTCTTATTTTTAAATCATTATTGTTTCGTGCTACAGCCGAGGGCTTTGATTTCGAAATAAGAAATACTTGTCTATTACATAGAGATGTGTACATTGAATTAGAATATAAAGGTCGTTACGTGCTAAGTCGTGGGCCATTGGAGACTGATTCAATTGTACGAAATGTTGGGTTAGACTTGACTTAGAATATTGAGTTTGTCGTGCTACAGCCGTGACTCAATTATTCAAGAGGCTAAAGTTTTATTAGGGAATAACATAAGATGTAATTGACAAGAGTTGTCTGCCTATTGAACATCACATGACGTTTCGTGCTACAGCCGGGGTTGTGTGATGGAATGTAGGATCCCTATTCCCACTAGCATTATGAATGCTTAATTTTCACTTAGGGGTTGTATAAATTAGATAAACTAGTGGGAGCCACTTATGAATAAAGACCCGATTCATATAGTGTTTTAAAATGAAATTGAATATTTGCTAAGTGTTGTTATGTGTTCATCATTTACAGATTTACTATATTCGTTATGTCTTCTACACTATCACTCCAGAGTATACTAGATGCTCACAAGTTGATTGGTCCTAATTTTGCTGACTGGCTTCGAAACTTGAGAATTGTTCTCAGGGTTGAGATGCTGGAATATGTGCTTGACTCACCTAAGCCTACTGAACCTGCTAGAGATGCACATATTGATGAACATGTTGTGTATCGTAAGTGGATAGATGATGCAAATGTTGCTCAATGCATCATGCTAGCTTCCATGAACATTGAGATACAGAAGCAACATGAGCATATGGATGCTCACACTATCCTTATGCATCTACAAGAGTTGTATGATGTGGCAGGGAGGACAGCTCGATATGAGATATCGAAGGAGCTATTCGGTTGTAGGATGTCTGAGGGATCATCTGTGAATGACCATGTACTTAAGATGATTAATTTGATTGAACGTCTTGGACAACTTGGTTTTGCCATGGATGGGGAGCTGAGCCAAGACTTGGTCTTGCAATCACTTTCGAGTTCGTTCTCGCAGTTTGTTGTGAACTTTTATATGAATAAGCTGGATGTCAGCCTGCCTGAACTCCACAACATGTTGAAGACTGCGGAATCGAATTTTCCCCCTAAGAAGAGTTCTGTTCTTCTAATTGGTGAAGGTTCCAATCCTAAGAAAAGGAAGAAAAACCCTTCCAAGAAGAAGAAAGTAGGTGAGAAAAAGCCGGTTCCATCAAAAGCTGAAGACCCCAAGAGCAAAGCTGTTTGCTTTCACTGTAATAAGGTGGGGCACTGGAAGAGGAACTGCAAGGTTTACCTTGCAGAATTGAAGAAGAAGAAGGGTAGTGAGGCTACCGCTTCTGATTTAGGTATGTTCATGATCGAAGTTAATATGTCACTAAGTCAAATTTCTACTTGGGTATTAGATACCGCCTGTGGTTCTCATATTTGCAATTCGTTGCAGGGACTAAGGAGAAGTAGGACTCTTGAAGAAGAGGAGGTGATTCTACGGATGGGAAATGGAGCAAGAGTTGCTGCCGAAGCTGTATGATCATTTCATTTACATATGCCTATGGGCAAGACTATTGTTCTAAATAATTGTTATTTTGTTCCCTCGATTGTGAGGAATATTATTTCTATTCCATGTTAGACTTGGCTGGATTTTCGTTTGTTATTCAGAATAATAAATGTTCAATTCTTAGAGATAACGTTCTTTATGGAAGTGGTATTTTAAACAATGGTCTGTATGTATGTGACGTAGAGCATAATTTACTACAAATTAAACATACTAATAAAAGAAAAAGGGATGATGAAAATCTCACTTTCTTGTGGCACTGCGGACTTGGTCATATCAGTGAAAATAGACTGCTGATATTGCATAAGGAAGGGTTACTTGACCCCTTTGATTTTGAATCATATCCTACATGCGAGTCTTGTCTATTGGGTAAAATGACCAAATCTCCATTTAGTGGACATGGAGAGAGGGCTGTAGATATGCTAGGATTGGTACACACAGATGTATGTGGACCAATGTCTACGCAAGCCATAGGTGGATTTTCATACTTCATTGTTTTCATAGATGATCGATCTAGATTCAGATATGTGTATTTGATGAAACACAAGTCTGAAGCCTTTGAAAAGTTCAAAGAATATAAGTATGAAGTGGAGAAACAAACCAAACATAGTATTATAACTCTTCGATCATATCGAGGTGGTGAATACTTGAATGGAGAGTTTCTAGCTTATCTCAAAGAAAATGGTATAGTCTCCCAGTGGACTCCTCCATATACTCCACAGTTGAATGGGGTATCTGAAAGGAGAAATCGAACTTTGTTAGACATGGTTCGGTCCATGATGAGCTATGCGAATCTTCCAGTATTCCTGTGGGGTTATACATTGGAAACCTCAGCATATTTACCGAATAAGGTGCCTTCCAAATCTGTTCCTCAAACTCCATATGAGATATGGAAAGAGAGGAAACCAAGTCTTAAACACGTTAAGATTTGGGGATGTCCAGCTTATGTCAAGAAAGTTGGCCCAGATAAGCTGGAATCTCGATCTGGTAAATGTAATTTTGTGGGATATCCTAAAGAGACTTTAGGGTATTACTTTTACACCGATCATCGGGTGTTTGTCTCCAGACATGCTACCTTCTTGGAAAAGCAGTTTATCCTTGAAGGAAACAGTGGGAGCAAAATTGAACTTGATGAAGTTCAAGAAGCACAAACTACTACGGATCAAGTGGAAACACCTGTTCAGACTGAACAACCTTCTGTGGAACAACCCATTCGTAGGTCAGGGAGAGTGTCTCGCCAACCTGAGAGGTATTATGGCCTTGTCATTGAGAATGACAATGAGTTGTCAATCATTGATGATGACGACCCTGTAACCTATAATGAGGCTATGAGTAGTGTTGACTCAGAGAAATGGCATAGTGCCATGAAATCCAAAATGGAATCTATGTATACCAACCAAGTATGGACTCTGGTTGAGGCGCCTGAAGGTGTTAAGCCTATTGGGTGTAAGTGGGTATACAAAAGAAAGATTGGAGTAGATGGGCAGGGGGAGACCTATAAGGCCAGGCTCGTGGCAAAAGGATTCAGACAAAGGCAAGGGATTGACTTTGATGAAAATTTTGTGCCTGTAGCCCTGTTAAAATCAATTCGGATTTTGCTTGCGATTGCTGCTTACTACGACTATGAGATCTGGCAAATGGACGTGAAAATGGCCTTCTTCAATGGGAAACTTGAAGAGGAAGTGTATATGACACAGCCAGAGGGTTTTCTTTCCAAGGGAAATGAACACCTAGTGTGTAAGTTGCTGCGAACCATATATGGTTTAAAGCAAGCTTCTCGTAGATGGAACATCCGTTTTGATGAGACAATCAAAGAGTTTTATTTTATCAAAAACATAGATGAACCATGTGTCTACAAAAAAGTTAGTGGGAGCGCGGTAACATTTCTTGTATTGTATTGAAAGAGGAGTCGCCAAGAGAGTTGACACACATAACAACGTAGCAAACCCACTCACAAAGCCACTTTCTCAAAGTCACTTTGATCGTCATAAAGACAAGATGAGTATTAGATACCAGAGTGATTGGCTTTAGTACAAGTGGGAGATTGAAAGAGATGTGTCCTAAGTCCAATCATGTATGATGATTTAGGAATAACTTTTAAGTAATCTGTTTTGATTTCATTGATATTAATAAAAGACTTGTTTTGGTTTTATTACGGGCTTTATCTATTTAAGTGTTTAAATATGATATACCATAGTTTAGAGTAAAGATTTTTATGGATTATGATGAGATCATAATAATGAGACCTAAAAGATGATAACTTTAAACTTAAATATTTCCTGGTCGTAGGATTACTAACTGGTAATTAGTAATCCGCAAAGATCGGTACATACTATGCTTGCTTCATTATGAAGGATGTCTGTTCTCATAAACATTTGTGTGGTGACACTATAGCTAGTATGTAGGTGCTTATTATAGAATAAGTTCACTGAACATGACTCACACAGCTGAACAACTGATGGAGTTCACTCACGTGTCAGCAGTTGTTTACATAGTGATAGTTGTACAAGTATCCTTAAACTTGAGGTCATCATAGTCATCTTGTGTACACTGAACTATGCTTTGGTTTAGTTCTTAGTCTCCAGGGACAATTATAAGGGCTCTACTGGGTATAGGAATTTGTACACGAAGATAGTGTATGATCAATAAAGGATCTACCCCTTCTAGTGAAGGAAGAGAATGTTCAATGCTGATCCACTTATGCTAGTTCAGGAATCTCTATCCAGAGTGAATGAAATTAGAAAGGAGTTTCTAATTTACATTAAATAGAACTAAGCATAGTGAATGGGAAAGCAAATGATTAAATAAGATAGGCTTGACACAAGTTCCATGCCTTGTATTTAATCGTGACATTGCAGGGTAGAAGGAATTGATTGTATGGTAACTACTCACTGAATAGGTTCTTGGTATTCTAAGCAGTGAATTCGTATTATCCGGATAGTCGCGATATGCTGAGAAATATCCCTCACGATGTAGAATAAATATGATTAATTTATTAATTAATCATATTTAATGAATTAGAGAATTTATATAAATAATGATAAAATAGTTTTATTATTATTTATCGTACAACATCGCTACATTATGCGAAAATTCAATTACTACGTATCATGGCAAGCATGGTATTTATGCAACGATAATAAAACAATCCTTTCACAACACAACAGTAAATGGAGTTGGGTTCGTAAACTTGCCTGGGTATCTCGAGGTGGAGGATGCTCTAGGTTCCGCTCGAAAATCTATAATCATAAACACAATTCGTTTTGTTAGGTCTCGTTCTAATTTACGGCGACTCGCACTCAGGCGCTACTTATTATGCACCCTCTCAACTTATATTACCCTTATTATTTCTTTAAGTCCTTATTCTCATTATGGTCACTTCCTTTTTCAAAGTATCTTAAGTCCATTCTCATTTTTGTCATCGGCTCCGCTTATGGATTCTACGGTTTCTAATCGTGCGGTCTCGGCTCTGATATTTTTTATAAAATTGAAAAATTATTATTCTCACTTGAAATTTTAATGGCAGTTAGGAAACTCAATATTCTATTCTCTGTAAAAATTTTATGATTTAAGAACCTTCTTAAGTCGATCCTTTATATTTTCAAAGTTCGTAATTCGTAGCAGTTTTTGTCGCGTAAATCACTTTTAGTAAAACAACCATAACTTTTGATCCGTAAATCGGAATCAGGGCATTCTACAATAGAGCAGTTCTAAAATATCAAATTTATAGTATTCTTTACCAAACTCAGGGCATTCTACTTTATTTGTTCTAGGTGGCAGATTTCCAGATTTTGGGTTAAGGAAAGGTTTTGAAGGAACAATATGGAGCTTTTAAGGAACAAGGCTCAACGTGGGACGAAAGCCGACATTCATCACAAATCATTAAAGGATCAGAATAGATCTTTCAAAAAGAGGAAAGCAACAGTATTTCATTATATGGAATCAATCATATGATCAACAGATTTAAGAATCAGGGTTCTCGAGCTTCAAGCTTCACATCAACACAATCAACTCTTTTTAAAACAATATAAACCATTTTCATTTTCAAGAATCTAATTACTGAACAAAAAGTTTCAGTTCCCTTTTTAAATAATCATTTAGAACCCTTGATTGGATCACTGTATCTTTCCATTTCATTATAATACGGGTGATCAGCCCGTACCGACCTCCATCCGGTCTTTAAGGTACCAATCGGCATAATTTCAGCCTTAAGTTGGACTAGCCCCGCTAGCCTCTTACCATGACTGGACTAGTCCCACTAGCCTCTTATGTCTCAATCCAATCCATCAGGAATTCGTTGGAAAACCTTGAGTTGGAAAAACAAATAGGTTTTCTAAAATCCATTTTATCATTACCGAGAATATAAAATCATTCAGACTCTTTCGAGTCGAAACTCATTCTTAAGTCAAATTTTAAGATAAAAAAAGTTCAGGAAGTGATTCAAAGATAAGCAAGGAATAATTCTTAAGGATTCCGTATAGGGGATAACAAGGTACTTAAGTAAAAGGGATCAACATCTGTTTAGGGACCAATAAGGTGATCAGGAAATAAAGTATCATTAAACAGGGTTCACAAGAGTGATATAGGGTTCAATACACTTCATGGCTTGATAAATAACTTGAACATAAAGGACATGTTATCAAAGGGTTGAATCAATAAGCTTTATCAATAACAGTTTATCAAGATCAAAGGCAGGGTATCTCAAATCAATATCAGGGTTTCACTAATTAAACAGTTCAATACTCTACATGGTATGAACAACATTCTCTTTATAATCATTTACACAAGTAATCAGAGTTACTTGCCTGAATTTGCTTTCCTGAAGGTTAAACTACTGTCACCTAGTATACCCTTTCCTTTCCTAGCCTGAATGCCCTCACGCTCCGAATCTACAATAAAACCAAAACCTTAATCAGTTTCTCAACTCTCGTTCCCGGAACGATCACTCAATATGATAACTCGATTATATCCTTGACTCAAATATATGAGTATAGCGTATACACATAAATATATAGCACATAACATATTCCTTTCTCGTAACCTTTATATCTTTATATACTTAACAATCGAAGCATACTTGCTTAACCTTAACTATTTCTCAAATCACACTAATATAACTCTTACGAGTACATGATTTATTCACAACTAAATCTTTTGCGACCATAACTGTCACTTATAGTTCTTTAATAACAAATGATTTAATTCCCTTTTCTTTTATTCCTTAATTCGAACCATAACAACAACCAATCACACAAAGGAATCACATATCTCCTAGGATTTCACATGCAATCATTTAACAAGGTATTGAAACCAAATCAGTCGCTTTTCTACTTATATATCATTCGGCCATACACATAAAACACAACCATGTATACTCAATTTTAATCTCATATAATCAAGCACAACTAATGCAAATCACAAGAGTCATTTACGCAATTAAACTTCATCCTTGTTAATCAAAAATCCGAATCATAATCATATTAAGAATCGAAATCAACACCTTCTTTTAATTATCAAAAATCGAACATAAAAACCACCCAATCTTTGTCATGCAATCAAGTTCTCACTAGCTACTAAGATAATTGGCAAAAATCAACTTAATTTCTCTTTTTAAACTTAAGACCCATTCGGGTTTTTTAATAAATCATACATGCAAGGATCAATTTTGACATGCAAGGTTGTATATCACATTTCCCACTTATTTTAATCCTTAACTTAGTCATCCAATCCATTAAACACCAAAACCAAGCATCTCCTAGTGACTCCAACTTTAATCAATTCATTCAATCAACATGCATTCACTTAATCATAAAATTAATCTCTTCTAAACTCATTTTCATTCGACTAAAACATGATCTACAATTTCAAGGATCAAACAATGACATGCACTACTTGTTTTTCTTTAAAACTAACATGCAATCACTTTCTATGCTAAATAAGCTTGGTGTATACTAAGATCAATTCATCAAATTCAATTCCTCTCTTTAATTAGCACAAAGCCGAATTATAAACCCAACATGCAACCTTAAATTTTGATTTCCTAATCATCAAACACCTTACACACACATCAATGATCAAAACAAATCCATTTTCAATCACATACTCAAGTTTTAAAGGAAATACCAAAAACTATTTTGATCTTTTCAAAAACCAAACATGCAAGGTTTTAAAATTCAAATCAACATATCGTAAAAAATCCACCGGCTCTCCTTGGATCATAGCCGGTGGTGGTCGAACTTAAGAGAACCCGCTAAATGTCCCCTCTCGAGTTTATGACCTCAAAATCTCCTTGAATTTACTCATATAGTTTTGTAGCAAGAAATCAATTTTCTTGAACACAACCATAGAGATCAACATCAAAACACTTACACAATACTTATGTGCAAATGAAAATTGAGATGTATACAGAAAATAGAGACTAAAGAGAGTAATATCTTTGAGTTTGAGTGAGGTTTGAGTGTTGCATGCAAGAGAGAGAGATGAGAGATGAGAGAGCCGAGAGAGAGAGAGAGAGTGTAGCCGAGAGAGAGTGAATGAAAGAAAGAAAAATAAAGAGAGAAGGGGAAATGGGGTGCACGGGAAAAGAAAGGAAAATGGGGGGAATGAATTTATACACCACCAAAGACAAGGGCAATTTAGTACATTACTAATTCCTTTTTATGCTCACTTGATCCTTTCTTTTTACTCAAATGTAATAAAAATCTATTAAAAAAATATGTCTCTCTCGGAAAGTCAAAAATTATTGCAAGTGACAATTTTAATACGTAGATCTCAAAATTAGCTTTTCAACCATTACTCATAATAGATTTTTGAGCGGACGGTTGATTTTATATGAATTTCGCAAGCTCGACTTAATAATAACATTTTCCACATAAAAATCAATTAAAATGCAATGACTACCAAATAAATCCATTCACTATTTTTTAAAAAAGTCTCTAGGACTACTATGAAGATAACATAACAAATCCCATGTTTTTATCTTACTCGGATAATTTTATAAAAATGCGCGAAGGTTAAATAAACCTTTATTTAAATCAAACAATTCCCTTAAATTCATAAAAATGTCACATAGCACATAGTCATGCACACAGACAGGCAATCACACATATACGATCACATAACGACTCAAGTCTGATCATAGAATTTGCCCTTCTTTAATCTTTATCCTTTTCTACGCGTACCGGGTCACGTTCAGCCTGACGGCCCGACGCTCGGCGTTTCGATTACGCTTCTCATTATCATTATCAATCGACACGTCACTTAAGACGAAACACTTTATTTACACATTCATTTCATTCAATCACACATAATTCTCATTTTATATTCTCTGACTCCTTATTAGGACGAGTTCCGTTCTACCTGACGGCCCGACACCACAGCTTAACTCCTAAGCTGACTCTTTAAATTGGAACATTTTTATTTACGCTCCTATATTCTAATATACAGAAAAGATAATTAATCAACACTTTATCACATAATTATAATCACATCACATAAAGCATACTTTATTCACTTAATTACGTCACAAAATTCACATCGCAAAATTCTCAGTCGTCACAATCTACCCTCCTTAAAATGATTCTGTCCCCAGAATCTAATCTACGCAAACAGATGGGGATACTTTTCTTTCATTTCGCTTTCTAATTCCCAAGTCGATTCTTCGACTAGCAGATTTCTCCACAATACTCTAACTAGAGGTACAACTTTATTTCTAAGTGTCCTCTCTTTTCGGTCCAAAATTCGAAATGGCTGTTCCACATAGGACAAATCTGGTTAGATTTCCACTGGTTCCAACTCGATCACATGGCTCGCATTAGCATTATACTTCTTCAGAAGAGATACATGAAATATATTGTGCAGGTGTTGCATTTGCGGAGGTAGTGCCAACTCATATGCCACTTTCCCAACTCGACGCAATACTTCAAATGGTCCAATATACCTAGGACTCAACTTTCCTTTCTTTCCGAATCGGGTTAAACCTTTCCAAAGAGATATCTTTAACAAGACTTTGTCTCCAGATTCGAATTGCACATCTTTTCGTTCTTGATTTGCGTACTTTGCTTGTCGATCTTGAGCTGCAATTAATCTCTTTCGAATCATTTCTACCTTTTCCTTCATTTATTGAACTAGCTCTGGGCCAATTAATTTGCGCTCACCAACTTCATCCCAATAAGTAGGGGACCTATATTTTCTTCTGTTAGATATATTTGATAATGTCATGGCTAATATGTTTTATGTTTAGCTTTCAGATCTTACTTGAATAGGATAAATCAGTACTTAACTGTTGATCGGTACTTATACTGAAAGTCAGGACTTAAGGATATCAATACTTATGTTATCAGGAGATAATCATCAGAAGATAGATATCAGAACTTAAGTGCTGAAGGACGATCAGATAAGGACAGTAGCTGATTAAAGGAAAGAAGATCAAGATAAACATAAGAAGAGATATGCATGAAGAAGGAATTCTGTAAAGAATGGAATACTTGGAAGAAAAGATATCTGATTGATATATTTTAGGAAGCAGAATTATATTCCATATCAATTAGCGATTATCTTGTAACTGTGTAGTATATAAACATAGACATAGGGTTTACACTATAAGTGTTATCATTATTAGAGAAGATTATTCATTGTAACCCTAGCAGCTCTCGTGATATTTGTTCATCACTGAGAGGTAACAGTTCCATACTGTAACAAAGTTTATTGTTTCAATAAAGTTTGTTTTCTGTTACTTAAGTTCTTAAAGTTCGATTTGAGTGTACTATACACTGTATTCACCCCCTCTAAAGTGTGTGTGTGACCTAACAATTGGTATCAGAGCCTATCTGTTAACATACATACAGTTAAAGATCCAAACACAATCATGTCGGACACAGAAACTCCAACTAAGCCTACCAAAACTGAGGAACCACCAAAGACACAAATTCAGAGTCGGTATGAGACCATCAGAGTTCCCATACTGAGACCATCTGAATATCCCATATGGAAGGTAAGGATGACCATGTTCCTGGAAGCAACAGATCCATAATACCTTGATAGAATCAAGGAAGGCCCTCACAAACCAACCAAGCTCGCTGTTGCAGTTGCAGGTGAAGCAGCAAAGACCGTACCAAAGGAGAAAAGTGATTATACTGCTGAAGACATAGCATCAATTGCTAAGGATGCTAAGGTACGACACTTACTGCATAGTGCCATTGATAATGTAATGTCAAACAGGGTAATCAACTGCAAGACTGCTAAGGAGATATGGGATGCTCTGGAAACAAGGTGTCAGGGAACTGACACAATTAAGAAGAATAGGAAGACAATACTCACTCAAGAGTATGAACACTTTGACTCAAAGACTAATGAGTCATTGAATGATTTATATGATAGATTTGTCAAACTTTTGAATGATTTTTCATTGGTTGATAAAGAGTATTATCTTGAAGATTCAAACCTTAAGTTCCTGTTAGCTCTTCCTGAATGCTGGGATTTGAAGGCAACGACAATAAGAGACAACTACAATCTTGATGAAACAACTCTTGACGAAATCTATGGAATGCTCAAGACTCATGAGCTGGAGATGGAACAAAGAAGCAAGAGGAAAGAAGGAAAGTCAAGGACAGTTGCTCTTAAGGCTGAAGAAGAATTCCCCAAAGCAGCTTCCTCAAAGAAAGACAAGGGTAAAGCTCTTTTCATAAAGTCTGATACTGAGTCATCAAGTTCTGAGAGTGATGATGACTCAGATTCTGAAAGCTTGCCTGAGACTGATGCTGATGAGGAGATGATGAAGCTGTGTGCTCTTATGGTGAAAGGAATCACAAAGATTGCATACAGGAAGTTCAGGAAGGGAAAGAAGTTTTCCAGGAAAGGCATAAGTTCTGATAAGAAGAATTTCAGAAGATCTGAAGGCAGAGGAGGAAAGTCTGACAGAGGAGATTACACCAATGTTAAATGCTATAACTGTGGTGAGAAAGGCCACATATCTCCTGATTGCAAGAAGGTAAAGGGTGACAAAGGCAAGGCTCTTGTCACAAAGCAAAAAAGCTGGACAGACACCTCAGACTCTGGAAGTGAGGAAAACTATGCATTGATGGCAAATGCTGATAAAGAAAGTGCTGAGAGCAGTTCTGAAGCTGCTGAAACAAAGGTACCTCAGACTACTTATGCTTTTCATACTGATGATATTAATGAGTTGAGAAGATATCTTAAAACCATGTTTGTTAGTTGTAGAGATCAAACTTTAACATGTGAAAGATTAACTTCTGAAAATCTTGCATTTAAGAAAAGAAATGATTTCTTAGAAAAAGAGTTAGTCATGTTCCATCAAACTCAGAAGGATAGAGATGATGCTTTTTATGTTAGGAATGAAGTGCTAAAAATAAATGAATCTCTAAAAACTGAGTTAGAAAAGGAAAGAGAGATTATCAGGACTTGGACTAACTCTGGCAAAACAACTCAAAATTTGCTAAGTAGTGGAAACTGGAAAGAGGGCTTAGGTTATGGAGAAGATAAGAATGATAAAGGAACTGAAGAAATTAAGTCTGTTGATAAGCAAAAGCCAAAGTTAAAACCTGTTAAGTTTGTAACTGTAAAGTCTGAAAATGAAAAATCAGAAGTTACAAAGAAATTAACTTCTGACAAACTAAAACAGGAAAAGACAGCTGAAGTGAACATAGGCTTAATGATAAAGAAGCAGCTTAAGCATAAGCTGAAAGATGTTAAGAATGCAAACAAGGTAAAATCACCTAGGAAAAATAGGAATGGAAAGGAAGGTATGAATAAAAGCAATAATTATAAACCTGTTCCTGTTGCTTCTAGGAAAACATGTCATAACTGTGGAAGTTCTAACCATCTGGCTTCTTTTTGCAGGAAGAATAAGAATATTAACTCCTTACCTTCAAAGTCAGGAGTTAAGAGTCAGTCTGTTAGATACAAACCACAAAATCCTTGTTTTCATTGTGGTAGTTTATGGCATTCCATTTATACTTGTAAGGAATATCATAGCTTGTACTATGATTATTATCAAATAAAACCTTCTTTGAAGAAAGTTTCCATTGTTCCTTCTAGTGTAAATTCTGATTCAAAGTCTGATAGTGTAAGTTCTGATAAGAAAAATGTTAACATAAACTCTGATGCTAAATCCGCTACAAATGTTAACAAACTTAATAAGGCCAAAGGATCCAAGCAAGTCTGGGTCCTTAAAACTAATAATTAGTGGTCTTTGTGATTGCAGGGCAACAGGAAAAATATTCTAGTTCTGGATAGTGGATGTTCAGGACATATGACTGGAAATAAGGCCCTGCTATCAGACTTTGTGGAGAAAGCTGGCCCAAGTGTTTCTTATGGAGATGGAAACATTGAAAAGACATTGGGATATGGCAATATCAATCTTGGAAATGTCATAATTAAACAAGTAGCTCTGGTCTCAGGACTTAAACACAACCTACTGAGTATAAGTCAAATCTGTGACAGAGGTTATCATGTTGATTTCTTTGAAGAACACTGTGAAATTGTGAGTAAATCTAAAGGCAAAGTTGTTCTGAAAGGATACAGGCGTGGTAACATTTATGAAGCTAAGCTTTCAACAAGTACTGATGGTTCTGCAATCTGTCTGATGAGTAGAGCATCAATTGAAGAAAGCTGGAATTGGCATAAGAAACTCTCTCATTTAAATTTCAACAATATAAATGAACTGGTCAAGAAAGATCTTGTGAGAGGATTGCCAAACACAGTATTTGCTCCTGATGGTCTTCGTGATTCATGTCAGAAAGCCAAACAAAGAAAATCTTTATTCAAGAGCAAGACTGAATCATCAATTCTTGAGCCTTATCATCTACTACATGTTGATCTATTTGGTCCAGTAAATATCATGTCTATTGCAAAGAAGAAGTATGCGTTGGTTATAGTGGATGAGTTCACCAGATACACATGGGTGTATTTCTTGCATACAAAAAGTGAAACTGCATCAATCTTGATTGATCATGTCAAACATCTGGATAAAATGGTCAAAGATTCTGTGAAAGTTGTAAGGAGTGATAATGGCACTGAGTTCAAGAATTTGATAATGGAAGAGTTCTGCAAAAGCCATGGAATAAAGCAGGAATTTTCTGCTCCTAGAACTCCACAGCAAAATGGAGTTGTTGAAAGGAAGAATAGAACTCTCATTGAAGCTGCATGTACAATGCTTGAAGAAGCAAAGCTTCCAACCTATTTCTGGGCTGAAGCTGTGCAGACTGCTTGTTTTACTCAAAATGCAACACTCATTAACAAGCATGGAAAAACACCATATGAGATGGTGAAGAAAAAGAAGCCAAATCTGAAATACTTTCATGTATTTGGATGCAAGTGTTTTGTTCTCAAGACTCATACTGAACAGCTATCAAAGTTTGATCTAAAAGCTGATGAAGGCATCTTTGTTGGATATCCACTTTCCAACAAAGCCTTCAGAGTCTATAATTTGAGAACAAAAGTAGTCATGGAATCTATCAATGTCTCTTTTGATGACAAGAAGATTACTGGTCTTGAAGATTTCATTGACCATGATCAGCTGAGATTTGAAAATGAAGACTCAAATTCTGATACTGAAAATCCTGAAAGTCTAAGTCCTGATACTGTAAACTCTGATGGAATAAACTCTGATGTTATTGAAACTGTGGTGGCTACACCAAGGGAAGATGCACCGATGCAGGGGGAGCATACTCAAGATCCTACCACAGCTCAAGAAACATTAGAACATACATCTGGCTCTTCAAATTCTGATTCGTCAAGTTCTGATAAGCCAAGTTCTGATAGTGCTGAAAATTTAAATACTGAAGACTCCAACTCAGAGAGCATAGTTTCAGGGGGAGCATCAGAAAATGAAAATGAAGATAGCATGGATCATGGGGGAGCATCCAGTTCTAGAGAAAACCTTCCATCTGCAATGAAGTGGACAAAATCACATACACCTAATTTGATAATTGGAAATCCTGATGCAGGTGTCAGAACTAGAACAGGTACTTCAAATGAATGTCTTTACAATTCTTTTCTCTCTCAGACTGAGCCAAAGAAAGTGGAAGAAGCTCTTCAAGATGCTGATTGGGTGCAAGCAATGCAGGAAGAGTTGAATGAATTTGAAAGAAACAAAGTCTGGACCCTAGTGCCAAGACCAAAGAATAGATCCGTTGTTGGTACAAAGTGGGTATTCAGAAACAAAACTGACAGTGATGGCATAATTACAAGGAATAAGGCAAGGCTGGTTGCAAAAGGATATTCTCAACAGGAGGGAATTGATTATGATGAAACATTTGCACCAGTTGCTAGGTTAGAAGCCATAAGGATATTATTGGCTTATGCTGCTCACAAAAAGTTTACTGTCTTTCAAATGGATGTGAAAAGTGCTTTTCTCAATGGAGAATTGGAGGAGGAGGTATATGTTGAACAACCTCCAGGTTTTGTAGATACCAAACATCCAGATTATGTCTACAGGCTTGATAAAGCACTTTATGGACTTAAGCAAGCTCCTAGAGCATGGTATGAGACTTTAGCTCAGTTTCTTCTGGAAAGTGGATTCAACAGAGGGACAATAGACAAAACACTGTTCTCCCTCAACCATGGAAAGGACTTACTTCTGGTCCAGATTTATGTTGATGATATCATTTTTGGATCTACAAATGACAAACTTTGCAAAAAGTTTGCCAAACTAATGCAGTCAAGATATCAGATGAGTATGATGGGGGAACTTAGCTATTTTCTGGGCCTTCAAGTCAAGCAGAATGAGGAAGGCACTTTTATTTGTCAAACCAAGTACACCAGAAACTTGCTAAAGAAATTTGGAATGCAAGATTGTTCAAGTGCATCCACTCCAATGGCCACTGTAACAAAACTGGATAAGGATACCGGTAAATCAGTAGATATTACTGACTATAGAGGTATGATTGGCTCTCTACTCTATCTAACTGCTAGTAGACCTGATATCATGTATGCTACCTGTCTTTGTGCAAGATTTCAAGCAGATCCAAGAGAACCTCACTTAACAGCTGTAAAAAGAATCTTTAAGTATCTTAAAGGAACAGTTGCTCTGGGATTATGAGAATTAGATTTTAAACTAATAGGTTACTCAGATGCAGATTTTGCAGGTTGCAAAAATGACAGGAAAAGCACAAGTGGAAGCTGTCAATTTCTTGGAGGTAGATTGGTTTCTTGGTACAGCAAGAAACAAAAGTCAATTTCCACATCAACTGCAGAAGCAGAGTATATTGCTGCAGGAAGCTGTTATGCACAGATTCTTTGGATGAAGAATCAGTTACTAGATTATGGGTTAACATATTTCAAAATCCCTATTTACTGTGATAATCAAAGTGCTATTGCTATGACAGGTAATCCAGTTCAACACTCTATGACAAAGCACATCAGCATCAGGTACCACTTCATCAGGGAACATGTGGATGAAGGTACAATGGAATTGCATTTTGTTCCCACAGATCAACAAGTAGCAGATATCTTCACAAAACCACTGTGTGAAGCTACTTTTACAAGATTGGTAAATGAACTTGGAATGGTTTCAGGTTCTTTCTCTAAATCTGCTTAGTCTTGTTCTGTGTTATCAGACTTTATGCTCAGTATTTACAGAATTAATCTCATTGTGTATTCTGTGCTTAATTGATAAATGTCTTTAAGTACTGACTGTTGTCTGATATATGTTTCTAAACTCTGATAAGTGATATGTCTGTTCAAGTACCTATTCAATCCTATGAGGATAACTGTGTTAGATACTGACCTAGTAGTCTTTAATAAACAAATGATTCCATGTAAGAAGTAATTATTTCAGTGGAAATCTTATGACACTAGCAAATTCTGATAATTGAGCTTAGTTAAGTTTACTTTGTATATCTTATTACTAAGTCACAAATTAGAATAATGCTACTCATCTGTTAAGTTCTGATACTAGTAAAACTGCTGAATGTACTAAGTGCTGATAAACCTCACTTATCAAAAGAAAAAGCAAAAAGATCAAAGAATAAAATCAGGTACTCCTTTGAGATCTAGAGTAAAAATGTGGAAGGGACGACCCAAGTGCATTGCTGGTATTAAGTAAATATGCATTAGAAAAGCAAAATATTTTCTTGGTGACTTTTCACACTCTATGATTACTGGAGAAATACTCTGATAATAGCATAAATTCTGATAAACAGTCGTGACTCACTTACACTGAGAAGCCACTGTAAAATAGAATTTCAAAAGATGCATAAAATTAACACAAAACAGTTGAGGTGGACTCAAGCATGAACTCATTCATCAGTAGGTTTCAGGACAATGACAGCTCTTTAGCAAAATTTTAGTTATGCCTTATTTCTAAGATGTACTGAAGTGACTTAGACTTTACTCTTTGTCTGTTATTTAGCTTAATGCACACACTAATCACTCCATATGAATGATGAAAATTACTGTGGTGGTCTATGTTATTTTAGATAAACAGTCACTGTGTCACTTTGCACAATTTCTGAGGACAAGTTCTAGTTACACGTTCTAATGATTAAGTTCTGAAGTCTATAACTCAGAACTTGTATGAGGATTTACTAAGATGGGCATTCCTTTTTCGAGTTAAGAAATTATGTTCTGATGACTATTAAGTTCTGATATAAGTCTGAGTTCTGATATTACAGTCTAATGTTTTACTTGACTTATCTGTGAATAAAATTTGATAACAGTCTCAGTTAATAATTGAATATGTTGAAGTGGAAGATTAATAGTCACTATGGTTAGGGTTAATGGTATTTGTACCTGAACAGTACAATGTTACTTGTTTCTTGTGCGCTTTAAACCATGTTTCCTCTTTCCAATGAATGTTATTCTTTTTTAAAGTCTAGGGAGACGAGGTAGAATTAATTCTACCTGTCAGCATTCAATTTCTTTGCGTCTCCTGGATTTCTCTTGCCTATATAAGCAGCCACTTCACATCAGTCTTTCCATCAAATTCTTCTCACACACTTATCTTCATACTTCTTCTTTCAAAAGCACAATGGTCAGATACAACATGTTTTTGAACTACCAAAACTTCAATATGGAGCTAAGCTGTGCCGATTGGCAGCAGGAATGGCATGTCACAGCCATTCCTGAGGAGATATGGGACTCTGTCCCACAGGAGGTACTGACACACCTCCTGTTCTTCTATATGGACTACCATCGCCATCTGGAGCGATTGGAGGAGGAAAGGCTGGCAGCTCTCCGCTAGCAAGAGCGAATCATCAGACTCGCCATTCTGTTTGTCGAGAGTAGGAAGAAGAAGAAATGATTTAATCTTGTCTTCTTCCTGTTTTTCTTCATCATCAGCTTTGTCAGGCTTCTTAGCTAGGACTAAGGCTGTTGATGTTCGGTTTAGAAGCTTAGGGAAAATCTTGTATAAGTATTGATGTAATTTCCATTTCATAAATGTATTGTCTTGATATATTAATGAAAGTTATTTTTACTTCAAGATTTTGTCTCTGAGTTATTTTATCTTGTGTTGATAAATCCTGATTGATATTCTGATGACAATATAAATTTTGTTTTATATTAAGTTCTGATTCGTTTTCAGCACTTACTTATCTAATTTATCTTGGTCATTTTCATGTGATGTATTTTCAGAATATTAATGATGCAGTGAAAAATAATTCAATCAGTGAGAACGGTTTAAATTTTGAATTAAAACTGTTTCTCTTGATAAATGGAACGGTTTTTCCTTGAAACTAGGCAAATGGGTAAGTAATGATTCCTGTTTTCTCGAGCCCAGTAACTGTCCGTTATTACTGCATGTCTGACAGGTGTCCAACGGTAACATTTTTGTTCAGAGTATAAGTACAACAGAGAGAAGATTTCTTTAATCTTTTATTTTCTTCATATTTTATCTCTCTCCTTACTTTTACTCTCTTTCTCTTTATTTCTCACGTTGGTTTTTCATACAGACATTATAAAACACCTAACAGGCATACTTGAATCTCAATTTTTTTCACATGGCACCAAAGGATTTAATCATTGATGGAGCTAAGTTTGTCCCCAACAACTATGCTGCAGTTCTTGATCGCACTGAAGCTCCATCTAAATTGCACTTTGTGCAAGATCTTCTTGCACATAGTGAGGTTGGGTATGCATTAACACAGCCTGAATTCTTTTCAAGCCAACAAGTTCTGAGGTTTTGGAGGACTGGACTTTTTGATGATGGTGGTCAATGTGGAACTCCCAGTATTATCTTCCAAGTGGGTGATTCATCCTTTGTAGTCACTTCTGGTACAGTACGCAGGGCTTTACATCTTCCAGAAGATTGTACTTTCTCAATTCCAGAGGACTCAGCCCTTCGGGAGTTAATGGCTGAATTGGGATATGAAAAGAGTCTGACGAAACTTGGACAGTTGAAACGGGCTAATATCAGAAGAGAATGGAGTTTCTTCTTTGATTGCATCACCAAAGCTTTTGGGAACAAATGTTCGAATTTTGATGCTATTCCAATTATGAGTCAGCACATCGGGTATGCAATTATCAATCAAACTCATTTTGATTTTGCAACTGCTTTAATTGGTTTTATTGGGGATTGGATGACAGAGGATCGAGATGTTGTTTATTTTGCTAGATTCTGTCAACTTATTTACACTTATTGTACTGATGAACCTCATTTAGTCAGCACCCAAACCCCACCTTTTAAGGTTGCAAAACGATACTTTAATGACCTGGTAAATGCTGATACTAAGAAAAAAGTGGTTAGACCATTACAGATTCTTCAGTCTGTAAAACAGATCCTAGTAAATGCTGATCCTGATACTTATAGATCTGTTTACTCTGATGTCCAACCAACTTCATACACCCAAAATCCATCAACCTCAGTACCTACCTCTCATTTTACTCAACCTACCCTCAGAACATATCTCAAATCCTATCTCTCCACTTCACAGACTGCTCAACCTTCATCTTCAGCACCTACTGTGAAATCTTCATCTTCCAAGCCAAAGAGGACAAAGAATGTTCCTCAAACACCTCAAAAGTGAAGGAGGATTGCATTGAGAGATGAATCTAATTCTGAGGAACCGGTTCCTGCTAGAGAACCTGTTGTAACTGAAGCTGAGAAAGAGATTTCTCAGAAGGATTCTGAAATTGGGGGTTCTAGGCTTCTCAAGAGGCTTAGACGAATGACAGTTCCTGAAACTCCCAAGGAATCCAAATCAACAAGGAAGTACAAGAAACAGAGGACACAAAGGCCAGTTTCAGATGATGAAGAGGAAGCAGCTAAGGAAGGGGATCAGGAATCTCTGATCTCACAAGACAAGGAATTTGCTCCAGTCACTTCTTCTCCATCAACTCCATCTCAGGAAGCTGTATCTGACAAGGCTAACTCACCATCTGTGTCTCTTGTTGATCCAGGCACAAGTGCTGATATTGATGTTTGTTATTCCTAATGAACTAACAATGAGATTTACAGAAGGGGGGTTGAATATAAATCTCAAAACTTTTTCAAGTTTTGAGCAGTTTCAAAGGCTATGTGTTTAAGATAAACAAGTGTATGAATTGCTTTAAGCTAATACTGACAGATATATATTCAAACACTAATGTAAAGAACACAACAGACCTTAAAAACTTTTCTGGTGGATTGTTGTTCCACCAGAGATGGTATTTCAGAAAGTCTGTGATTCAAGAAGTTGATCACAGCTGCGTCCTAGTACAAACTAGATAATTTTTTTCTCAAGATTTTTCTAAACAGCTCTGGAAAAATTCTCTTCTAATTACTAGCTGCTACTTGGTTTATATATCACCAAGTTTACAAGTGAAGACAAAGATAAAAAGTACAATAATAAAATAAGTTCTCCACTTGTTTCTTCTCCATTTTACTCCAGTGCATTGTTGACTATTGCCTCTTTATACTAGAGTAGAACGGCTGCTTTTTCTGATGTTCCTGAAATAGGCTACCACATCTCAGTTGTCTCTGTCAACCCATGTGCCTCTGTTTGTAGGTACAACTACCACTTGTCAACTGCTATTTAACAGAACATCCGTTGAAGCCTTTGCTTTATCCGTTGATGTGTTAGCAGTTGAAGCTCTATTCGTTGATGCACTCATCCGTTGAAGGATGTTATCCGTTGAAGCTTTAGAGACATCCGTTGAAGCTTTATTTCTCATCCGTTGAAGGTCTTTAAGTTATCCGTTGACACCATTTCATTTATACAAAATTACAAGGCATGAAATACTTACAATTGGCCTTCCTATCTGCATATCCTCTAGTAGTCAACATGACTTATAATTTTCCTCAACATTTAAGAATTTATATCTCAAATTCAGAGACTGAAATGTGCTACAACACTAGACTTATTTCTAAGTAAAGCTACACCATCAACGGATAGCCAAAATGGTCTTATCCGTTGAGGCTACAAACACTAGATTTCTACTTAAGTGTTTTGTTAAACATATCATCAAACTAATGCACATATATTCCTAACAATCTCCCCCTATTTATGTCTATAAGAATTGTAGACATAAATTCAAGGTTAACTTGATGATAACAAAACACTTAACAAATATATGAACTGAAACTAAGTAGAAATTCAAAAGTGCTGCAAAAGTGTATGTACTAGAAGTAATTGAAGATTTACAGTATTTCTAAGGATGCTCCTCTAGCTTGAGCAAATCATCTTTTTCTTCTTTGATCCCTGGTTTTCTTTCCTAGCCCTTTGTCATTTTCCTCAATTTGGAGTTGGAGTTGTCTGAAGAATTCAGCTTCATCTTCATCACTGATATCCAACTTAGATTGCATTTCTTTGAGAGTTTCATTGCTGGCAATCTTGAGTTGGTCTTTAAGTCTGAAAAATCTTCTGACTCCTTTATCATCTCTGAATTCCATCAACCAATGAGGTGATTTGTGAATTGTAGTTCCCCTTTCTTGAATGAATAAGGTTCTGGGCAAGGCATTGGGCTCCTTCCAAGTTTTCCTTATGTTGGCAATCTTGTTGAGAATTTCAGTCTTGGCAGTCCTGGTAAAGCCAAAATCCTTTTGTATGGCTGAAAAGACTCTGATCAAGGTAGAGTAGCCTTCATTCAGAATCCTGTAGAGAGGCCATGTTCTTTCCCTAGCTCCTTTGTATCTGAACACCAATCTCTCTGGTAGCTGTCTGTAAGCAGCAATTCCCCTTACATCCTCCAGCTCATCCAGATAGAGTTCAATGTCTGAAATTTCTTTTATGTCACAGATGTGAACATAATCATCTTTAGAAATGGGTGGCTTAGGGTTAGGTTTATGTTTTTGAGTGAATTTCTTAGAGTTTAGGGGAGGTGTAGATTTGGATTTTCTTTTCTATTTCTTTGGTAGTGGAAGAGTGGTTAAAAAGGTAGGCAAATTGATGGTGTCCCAATCAATAGGTTCCTCTTTTGGGATGATTGGTTCACCATGGATGTTTATAGTGGGATCAGCAATAAAGGGTTCAGGTATGGAAGGTAGAGATTTAGTTTCTTCAGTGTTGCCTTCACTCCTTCTATGTGCCTTGGCCTTTCTTCTGTTTCCCTTTTGCCATTCCTCTTTTTCCTCCATACTTTCACCAAATATACTCCCAAAAACCTCATCTAAGTTTGCAATCTTGTCTTCACCCCTGACTTCAATTCCTTTCTCATTTTCAACTAGACTTGACTTTAGCTTTTGTTCAAGCTTTGCTTGTGCTCTTTTGTCAGCCTTGAGTTTTTCAGCTTCTTTCTTTAACCTTTTGGTTTCTTCCCTCTTGGCTATTGAGAATTTGGGATGTCCTTGCATCACACATATGCTCTTTCCCTCTCTAAAGATAATAGCCATGTTTCTCCTTACTGCCTCATCCATGGTCTCCTTGTGTTTTATGATGCTAGTACCCAAAACTTTGTCTTCATCAGGCTTTGGAAGAGGAAAGTCCACTTCTATCATCTGAGCAAAGTCTAGAGGGTTCTTTGTGGAGTCCTTGCTGGATCTAGTGTTGGGCTTGAGAACCATAGGTTTTAGATTCTTGAAAGAAGTCTCTCCAACCTTATTTCTCCTTTCTGGCTTGTGCTCTATATTGATTGGTTCAACCTTTGTGCTATGTTTCACATATATTGATTTATCTTGTGTAGAGCCAAACAGTTGTTGCATCCTTTCATCAATTCTCCTCCTTTGCTCTTTCACTTGAATTTCAGCTGCTGCTAGCTGGATTAAATCAATTCCATCAGGCTTTCCTTTGATTTGAATGATTGGAGAAGTAGTGATGGCAGGAACTAGCACTTTAGATATTTGGATTTTTGTAGATGGCTCTCCTTCCCCTTCCCTTTTACTCTCCCCCTTTTGTTATCATCAAGGAGAGGGGTCAAGCCCTGTGCTTTTGCCAGCTGCATAAGTAGATTTGTTTGAGATTGTTGGTTGTGAAGAATGGTGGCCACAGAATCTTCAATAACTTGAACTCTGTCTTCCAATTTGGCCAGCCTCTTTTCAGTATGTGATTCCTTTTTCAATCTCAACAAAATGTCCTGCATTGTACCATAGGGCATGACTGAATCCAATTTTTCAGAATTGTAGGATTTCAAGTCAGCAATATCCTTTCTGAGTTCATCCACACTCAGATTCTGTCTTACTTGCTGCAACTTCATGAGATGCAGTGAGTCCAAGTGAGCTGTAAGGATAGCCTTTGTACCAGCATGAGAAGTTTTCTGAATGGCCTGTTTGATAGTACTGATTTGTTTGACTAAGGAGACATTGAATTGCCCTGTTGTAGACTCCTTTGTGAAGGCCCATTCAGGTAGATTTGGAATAGAACTAGGGCCTTCATCTCCCCCTAAGTTCATGCTTCCATCAGAAGAAACAAAGTCATCATCATCAGAATTTACTCCAAATTCTTCAAATGACTCACCAGCTGTTGAAGGCATCTTGTTAATATTAGCTTTGTCCCTTTGAAGAGATGCTGTTATATGTACTAGATGTAGTGTCTTTTCTGCCTCCACATTGCCCTGTGCAGCCAATAATTGATAGGCTGAAACAGGATGAGTAAAAGTGTCAGCATCCAAGGAAATGTTATCAATAACAGCTTTGATATGTTGCTGAAATTGTCTTTCCTTTTCAGCATCATTCACAATCATTGACTCACTGGCAATGGCTGGATCCATCCTTATTTCTGCTGTACCTGCCTTTCTCTCATTTTCTCTATGTTCTTGCATCAGGGGCTCCCCCTGGCTCACACAACTCACTCCCTCACCTTCACCTACTAAGGTGGTACTCCTCTCACTTACTTTTGCCATGCTGGAAAAAATAGCATGCATGTTTGAGCTCTCAATCTCTCCTTTTGCCTGGGAGCAACCCAGCCTCTCACTCAAATTGTCACTCCCTTCCCTCAGTCCTAGAAGTGATTGTACAGTAATCAAGTCTTCTACACTTGGAATTATTTCAGTTGTGTGTGTAGAGACTATCAACGGATGAGGAATAGCCGTTGAAGGTGAAACTGATGGTATCAACGGATAACTGCTGTTAAGCTTATCCGTTGAAGAACAACCACTTGTCAACGGATGAGTGATATCCGTTGAAGAAGGAAAAGAAGTAGAAATTGAAAGTGATATAACTGTTGAATCTGTGTAGATTGATATGAGTTTTGGTGACACAGATCCTTCAATTACATCTGAAAGAATATGCGGGTGATCCAACAAATCATCTAAAAGATGATGATCACCTGTATTTGAGTGGGGCTCCTCCCTGAGTTGTAAAGAGGGAGAATCAGGAATTGATGGGAATAACATATCCACATCTAGAGATGGTGAAGAAGTGTGTGGTGATTGATGTGTGTTAATTGTGAGAGAATGGGGCTGTGACTCCACATTTGTTGGAGCCATATCAAACTGAGTTTGATAAGGCATAGATACAGATGGATGTATCTGTGCAGTGTGTGCACCCTGTGTAGAAGATTGGGTTCTTGCTCTCTTTCTTCTAATAAAGGCTTTTGTTGGTGAGTGTTTGGCTTTAGTGTCCCTCCCTCGTTTGTTCTGTGTTCCTGGTTGGGAACTATTTTCAATAGTTACATCCTTTTGGGAGGATGCAGCTAGGGATATGCTAGTAACCCTTTCAACCACCACAGCTTTTTGAGAAACTGTGGCTTGGCTAGCTTGGGAAGCACTTATCTCTCCTTCCTTATCCTGGGGGTTTCTTTGATGTTCACCCCTCCCCTCACCACTCACACCCTGTTCACTCCCTTCAAGGTTAATGGTAGATGTTACAACTGTTGTCTTTTGAGAAACAACAGAGGTAGTTTTCTTTGTCTTTGATTTTGAAAGTTTAGTTTTGGTGACCTTGGTAGGAATCTGTTGGGGCATTGTCACAGATTCCATGGCCACACTAGAAGATAAAGAAATAGAGGGGTTGGAAGCAGTAGGAGTTGTAGAAGCAATTACCTCACTTACCTGAGGTGCATTCATGATTGGTAAATATACCAATGGCACACTGCTGTTGAGATCCATTCTCAATAAATCTGCAAGAACTCTTTTCTCTTGTGCCCAGCACTTGAGTTTATTATTCTCATTGGTTATGACCAAACCTTCAGCAACATGGTTAGCCAATAACATAAAGAATCTAGCATAATAGATGTTATTAGATCTATTAACTTTGTTACCTAATCTAGTACCCAATTCTAGCATAACATAGTTGCTAAAATTAAAATACCTATCAGAAACAAGCATATAGAGCATATTAACAAGAGATGAAGTTATGGCATCAAAATTGCTAATTTTCCCAGAGAAAACCTTGATAAAGGCATCCCCAAGAAAACTCCATTCTTTCCTAAGGCCTTTTCTTTTAATACTCCCTAAACTAGCAGAGTTAAGAGAATAACCTATGGAATCTAACATGCTGGATACATCATTATCAGTGTGTGGTGTCATGGCATTGTTCTCAGGTAATTTAAAACATGCTAGTAAATCATCACAGTTAACACAGTGATTTTTAGCTTTGAGAGTGAAGGAGATAGTCATATCTATTGAGTTGAACTCAGCAGTTGTCCAAATCTCCTCAACTACTTCACAGTAAATCATTGGGGCTTCCAGCATTGCATAGCTAAGTTTACAGTTTTTGATGAAGTCCATCATTTTGTGATAATCGAAGTGGGCTTCATTCTTTTCTACCAAAGCTATGAAATTGTTCTTCTCATAGATGAATCCGGATTGAGACATAATCTTTACTACTGGTGCCATTGTTGTGAGTAGAATTTGCAGAGAATAACTTGAAGGTTTTGCAGAGAGAAAATGGTAAAAGCTTTGAAATTTCAAGAAAGCGTAAAGTAAAAAAAAATGAAAAATCAGAAGGGCTTATATACTTTCTCAAATTAAAAAGCATAAATAAGAGATTAAACAATAAATATATGTAAGTGAATTTCAGCCGTTTAAGAATAAACTGTAAGTATTCTAAAAACTACCTTTAAAACAAATACATACAGCTGTATTTATGAGTATCAACGGTTAAGACAATAGAATCAACGGCTGTGAAATACTTGAATCGACTGATGTGATATCTCAACGGATAAGGTAAACTGTCATTCGTTGAAGAGCACTTCAGTTTTATCCGTTGACGGATAAAAATTCCAGAAATGTATATGACTTTCAACGGATAATGAACATCCGTTGACAGAACAATTTTGACTTTCAACGGATAGGGAATATCTGTTGATGGAATAATCTGTGTTAAAAATCAAATTTGTTCTTGCAGCTAATACATTTCAGGCTTCAATTCAAATTACAATAAGGACATGAATTTTAAGAGTAATTAAGCATACCTAACTCACTTACCAATCTTGTGAATGTTGATTCATCAAGTGGCTTGGTAAATATGTCTGCAATTTGTTGTTCACTTGGAACAAAATGAAGTTCCACTGTACCTTTCATCACATGTTCCCTAATGAAGTGGTACTTGATATCAATGTGCTTGGTTCTTGAGTGCTGCACTGGATTTTCAGTAATGGCAATGGCACTTGTGTTGTCATAAAATATTGGAATTTTGTCAACAGTCATACCATAGTCAAATAACTGGTTCCTCATCCATAGTATTTGTGCACAGCAACTACCAGCTGCAATGTACTCAACTTCAGCTGTTGATGTGGAAACAGAATTCTGCTTCTTGCTGAACCATGATACAAGCTTGTTCCCTAGAAATTGACAGGTGCCTGTTGTGCTTTTCCTGTCTATTTTGCAACCTGCATAATCTGCATCTGAGTAGCCAATTAGATCAAAACCAGACTCTCTAGGGTACCAAATTCCTAGATTTGGAGTCCCCTTGAGATATCTGAAAATTCTTTTAATGGCCACTAAGTGAGATTCTTTAGGGTCAGCTTGAAATCTAGCACAGAGACATGTAGAAAACATTATATCAGGTCTACTAGCAGTTAAATATAAAAGTGAGCCAACCATGCCTCTATAACTTGTAATATCCACAGACTTTTCAGTCTTGTTTAATTCAAGCTTAGTGGCAGTGGCCATGGGAGTTTTTGCAGGTGAACAATCCATTAAGTCAAACTTCTTTAAAAGATCATAAATATATTTAGTTTGACTAATGAAAATTCCACTACTAACTTGTTTTACTTGTAACCCAAGAAAGTAAGTTAGCTCTCCCATCATGCTCATTTCATATTTACTTTGCATTAATTTAGAAAACTTTTTACAAAGCTTATCATCTGTAGATCCAAATATAATATCATCTACATAAATTTGTACAAGTATCTTAGAGCCATTAACATTTCTAAAGAAGAGAGTTTTGTCAACAGTACCTCTTGTGAAATGATTATCTAGAAGGAACTTTGACAAAGTCTCATACCAGGTTTTAGGTGCTTGCTTTAGTCCATAGAGTGCTTTCAACAGATAATACACATGGTCTGGAAAATTTTGATCTTCAAAACCTGGAGGTTGGCTTACATAAACTTCTTCCTCCAATTCCCCATTTAGAAATGCACTCTTGACATCCATCTGATAGACTTTGAAATTGGCATTAGCTGCATAGGCTAGAAAGATTCTGATGGCTTCAAGTCTTGCAACTGGAGAAAATGTTTCATCAAAATCTATTCCCTCTTGTTGAGAATAGCCTTTAGCAACCAATCTGGCTTTATTCCTTATGACAATGCCATTTTCATCCATCTTGTTTCTGAATACCCATTTTGTGTCAATGGAACTCTTGTTCTTTGGCTTAGGTACCAGCTTCCAAACTTTGTTTCTCTCAAATTGGTTCAGCTCTTCCTGCATAGCTAATATCCAATCTGGATCCATTAAGGCTTCTTCCACTTTCTTAGGTTCCTCCTGAGATAGAAAACTACTATACAGACATTCATTTTGAGTAGCTTTTCTTGTTTGCACTTTAGATGATGCATCACCAATGATCAGTTCAAAGGGATGATTCTTGGTCCATTTCCTTTGAGGTGGCCTCAGTATTGTCGTGATGTGAGACAGAGTGTTGATCAGTTGAAACTCCCCCTGAGTTGTTGGTCCTTTGCAGGAAACTTGGAGTTCTATCAACTGATGATGTAAATCGATTATCCGTTGATGAACTATGATCAACGGATGCTTCATTATGTACTTCAACGGATGATGCACTATGTCTTTCAACGGATACTGCATTGCCTCTTTCAACGGATGCAGAATTCTGTGCATTATGCAAGGGCATATCTTGAATCCCTTTTGAAGTGTCATCTCCATCAATCTCCTCTTCACTATCATCACAATATATCTCAATATTGTCAAATTTGAGTCTTTCATGGTGTCCCTCATCTGTTAGTCCATCAATCTTTTTATCATCAAACACAACATGCACAGATTCCATAACAATGTTGGTTCTTAGATTGTAGACCCTATAAGATTTTCCAGCTGAGTAACCAATAAATATCCCTTCATCAGCCTTTGCATCAAACTTCCCTTTATGGTCAGATTGATTTCTCAGTATAAAGCATTTACATCCAAAGACATGAAGAAAGTTTAGAGTTGGTTTTCTTCTCTTGAACAACTGATAAGGAGTCATGCCTTTAGCTTGATTGATCAAAGAAATATTCTGAGTGTAGCAGGCACAATTAACAGCTTCAGCCCAGAAATATGTTGGTAACTTTGATTCTTCAAGCATTGTTCTAGCAGCCTCAATTAAAGATCTGTTCTTTCTTTCAACTACCCCATTTTGCTGAGGTGTTCTTGGAGCTGAGAACTCATGCATGATTCCATTTTCTTCACAGAACAGCCTCATTGTCAAATTCTTGAACTCAGTTCCATTGTCACTCCTGATATTCCTAACCTTCAAGTCAGGATGATTATTGACTTGCCTGATGTGATTGATAATGATTTCACTTGCTTCATCCTTTGATCCAAGAAAATAGACCCATGAAAACTTTGAGAAATCATCTACAATCACCAAGCAATATCTTTTTCTTGCAATTAACAATACATTGACTGGTCCAAACAAATCCATATATAGCAGCTGTAATGGTTCATCAATTGTTGTTTCAAGCTTCTTTTTAAATGATGCTTTCCTTTGTTTGCCTTTCTGACAAGCATCACACAAACCATCCCTTGAGAATTCAACAAGAGGAATTCCTCTAACTAAGTCCTTTTTGACTAGATCATTCATTGTCTTGAAATTCAAATGGGATAGCTTCTTGTGCCATAGCCAACCTTCAGCTGAACTTGCTTTGCTGAAGAGACAAGTAATAGATTCTGCATCTATAGAGTTGAAGTCAGCTAAGTACACATTTCCTTTTCTAACTCCAGTTAGAACCACTTTGTTGTCTTTCTTACTGGTGACAACACAGGCTTCTGAATTGAAGGAAATTGTATTCCCTCTATCACATAGTTGACTGATGCTCAGTAAGTTGTGCTTGAGACCATCAACTAATGCAACTTCATCAATTATGACATTCCTTGTTGAAATCAAGCCATATCCCATAGTAAACCCTTTGCTGTCATCTCCAAAGGTTATGCTAGGGCCAGCTCTCTCCTTAAACTCTGTGAGCAGGGAGAAATCTCCTGTCATGTGTCTTGAACAACCACTGTCCAAGTACCATAGATTTCTTCTTTTTCCCTGCACACCATAAAATCAATCAAGTTGATTTTGGTACCCAAGTTTCCTTGGGTCCATTCTTGTTAGCCTTTCTCCTAGACTTCATTCCTCCTGCATCTTTACACTTAGGTAACTTTGAGTCAACCTTGATCTTAGATGTAGTTGGTTGAGGTGTAGGGTTAGTCACAGAATCATTTAGCACATTTGGAATTTGATAAGGCATGGATTGTGCAAGCATGTTATTCCATATTGGCATATTGTATGGCATTTGAGGCATACTAAATGCAGCAAGATAAGGATTGTTAAAATATGGCATGTTTGCAAAATGTGCATAAGGATTCTGTTGAGACATAACAGGCATAGCATGCAGAGGTGATGCAGACATATTAGGCATGGAAGAGGGCACAGGTATGGGAGTTTTCTTAATAGATTTGCAATTAGCAGATAGATGATTAACACTACTACAATACACACAGCTTTTTCTAGGAGCATACTTATCAGGTGTGTAATTGTTATGTTTGTTAACCCCTACCTTCCCATTTCTATTAGATTTCCTTTTAGTTTCCTTTTTATCCTCAACCACTTTGAGCCTATTCTTTAACTGTTCTAAGGTCATGTGTCCTATATTCACCTTACTAAAATCTTTGGATGTGCTTGCTTCTTCTTTGACAAAGTTCTTGGAAGTTGAACCAAACTTTTTGTTGAGTTTCTTTAGATTTTCACTTTTAGAAACATCTGCCTGTTTTAATTGAGGAACCTTCAACGGATGCTCCTTTTCTTCCTTCAACGGATAATTTTCATCATCCGTTGATTCCACATCCGTTGACAGCCCATCAATTAATTCCAGTTTCTTTTTGTTTTTATCCCAGGCAGTCTCACAGAATGATTCAATTCCTTGGACCTTGACAATTTGAGCACTAACATCCCTAGATGTCTTCCAGGATTTAATCACCTCTTGCTCTCTCTCTAATTGATTAGAAAGTATTTCTACTTTCTTAACAGATTCAGCTAGTTCATTTTCAACAGATATACAACGTAGCTTAGTTTTCTCTAGGTCAATCAACTTATCTTCTAACACAGCATTTCTATTACTTAAAAACAAATTGTTCTCTTTAATCCTACTATTTTCTTTAGCAAGAGATTTAAGAGACACACGCAAATGATACAGTTCAGTAGACATGTCATTAAAAGCATCATTGCACTCTTCTTTAGTAAGCTGTGTTAAATCAGTAGTGATTACCTGGTTGCTTGATGAACTAACTTCATTTTCCTCAGAACCAACCATGAGAGCCAAGTTGACATATTCCACATCTTCATCCTCTTCTTCTCCATCAGCTGCCCAGTCTTTTTCTTGAGTAATGAAAGCCCTCTCCTTTTGCTTGAGCAGATCAAAATATTTCTTTTTGTAATCTACTTGGTCAAATTTCTTCTTTTCAGAAGTTGGCTTTCTGCACTCACTTGCAAAGTGTCCACTTATACCACAATTGAAACACTTGAACTTGGATTTGTCCACCATGTTCTTATGAGGTTTAGTGGCTCTAGTGTTTTTCCTAAATTTCATCTTTGCAAATCTTCTGGACAGAAATGCAAGATGCTCATCAATACCATCAGAGTCATCTTGGCTGGAGTTGTCTTCATTCTCAGCAACTTGCTCCTTACCCTTGCTTGATTCTGATTTGCTTGTGCCATCTTTGGAGTTTAATGTTGATCTCACAGTTTCTTGTTTGCATTCTTTCTCATTTTCAGCTACCAAGGCAACTGAACCTCCTTTCTTTCTTCCCTTCTCCAATACCTCATCCTGTTCCAGCTCTAGTTCATAAGTCTTCAAGATTCCATATAATCTTTCAAGAGTGAAGTCCTTATAATCTTGAGAGTTTCTCAAGGAGACAGTCATGGGTTTCCATTCCCTTGGCAAGGATCTTAAAAATTTAAGATTTGAATCCTTCACCTGGTACACTCTACCATACAGCTTCAGTCCATTCAACAGCTTTTGGAATCTATTGAATGTGTCATTTAAAGATTCATTTTCTTCAAAATGAAAATACTCATACTGTTGAATGAGAAGCTGCATTTTGTTTTCTTTTACTTGTTCTGTACCTTCACACAGTAGCTGAACTGTGTCCCAAACCTCTTTGGCAGTTGTACAATTTATCACATTATCAAACATATCCTTGTCAAGACCATTAAACAAAATGTTCATAGCCTTCTTATCCTTGTGGACTTCTTCTGTGTCTTCCATTGTCCATTCTGCTCTAGGTTTTGGAATGGATTGACCAACATCAATTGTGGCTGTAGCAACTGTGGCTACTTTGTGGGGAATGTGAGGACCATTCTCAATGCAGTTTACATAACCTTCATCTTGGGAGAGTAGATGAAGGTGCATTTTCACCTTCCAATGGTGATAACTGTCTTTGTCAAGAACTGAGATTTTTACTCCAATATCCTTCTTACTCATCTTTGTTAGTTTCCAAGATCTTTAAACTCTTTGTATGTCAAGAGCCTGCTCTGATACCAATTGTTATTCCTAATGAACTAACAATGAGATTTACAGAAGGGGGGTTGAATGTAAATCTCAAAACTTTTTCAAGTTTTGAGCAGTTTCAAAGGCTATGTGTTTAAGATAAACAAGTGTATGAATTGCTTTAAGCTAATACTGACAGATATATATTCAAACACTAATGTAAAGAACACAACAGACCTTAAAAACTTTTCTGGTGGATTGTTGTTCCACCAGAGATGGTATTTCAGAAAGTCTGTGATTCAAGAAGTTGATCACAGCTGCGTCCTAGTACAAACTAGATAATTTTTCTCTCAAGATTTTTCTAAACAGCTCTGGAAAAATTCTCTTCTAATTACTAGCTGCTACTTGGTTTATATATCACCAAGTTTACAAGTGAAGACAAAGATAAAAAGTACAATAATAAAATAAGTTCTCCACTTGTTTTTTCTCCATTTTACTCCAGTGCATTGTTGACTATTGCCTCTTTATACTAGAGTAGAACGGCTGCTTTTTCTGATGTTCCTGAAATAGGCTACCACATCTCAGTTGTCTCTGTCAACCCATGTGCCTCTGTTTGTAGGTACAACTACCACTTGTCAACTGCTATTTAACAGAACATCCGTTGAAGCCTTTGCTTTATCCGTTGATGGCTTTATCCGTTGATGTGTTAGCAGTTGAAGCTCTATTCGTTGATGCACTCATCCGTTGAAGGATGTTATCCGTTGAAGCTTTAGAGACATCCGTTGAAGCTTTGTTTCTCATCCGTTGAAGGTCTTTAAGTTATCCGTTGACACCATTTCATTTATACAAAATTACAAGGCATGAAATACTTACAATTGGCCTTCCTATCTGCATATCCTCTAGTAGTCAACATGACTTATAATTTCCCTCAACATTTAAGAATTTATATCTCAAATTCAGAGACTGAAATGTGCTACAACACTAGACTTATTTCTAAGTAAAGCTACACCATCAACGGATAGCCAAAATGGTCTTATCCGTTGAGGCTACAAATACTAGATTTCTACTTAAGTGTTTTGTTAAACATATCATCAAACTAATGCACATATATTCCTAACAATGTTCAACACTTGGTTGTGTCTGAAGTATTTCTCTTAGAAGCTCCAACAGCAAATAATCCTTCCACAACACCTGTTACTGATGCTGTTCAAACTCCAGAGTTATCAACAACACCTTCTCTGCATCAAGATGCTGATGATCAGACTTTAGGTGAGCATCAGGATATGGCTGTTGATCAGAACTTAGTATCAGATCAGCAATTAGAGGATGCTGAAGCCTCCATTGCTACTCACACTGTTGTCCTATCAGAAGATACTAATTCTTTAAGTTCTGATGCTACAAATGCTGGAGATACTGGTGATGCTGCTCCAACTATAGATGCTGATGAAGCAGGTCCTTCAGGACATACTCCTCAACAGACTCTTCCTAAGTGCGAACTGGTAAAGAAGTTTGTTACCGGGGAAGCACCAGTACCTTGGAGTGAAACTCCTGTAGGTCAGGAGTGGACTAAGGAATGGAACTCAGTTTCATGTGTTCCAACTGAAAAACATCTTGCTGAGCACTTGACTAAAGCTGATGAAATGTTAAATTCTGATGATTTTAAAACCCAGCTTAGAGTCACTGCATTGAGTACTAAACATCTACAAGGTCTTCATTCAACTACTCATGCAGAGCTACACAAGATTCAAGAGAACTTTATCAAACAGGAACAAGTTTGGAAAATTGATAAGAAAAAGTTCTTTCAACCTACCATTGACAGGATTGCTTATATTGAGAAAACTCAAGAGAAACAACAAGCTCAGATTGATGAAATTCTGATAAATCAAGCTTCTCAGCAATCGCAACTTATTGAACTACAATCCTCAGTGGAATTACTTATCTCTCTTTTACTACCTGCTGATGCCAAAAAGGGGGAGAAGGTAATTAAGTCCAAATGCAAAACTAACAAGACACTGCAAGGAAAGGATGATGGAAATGATGATCAAGGATACTCTGGAATGGGTAGCGGTCATAGTCAAGGTAGAAGGTTTATATCAAGACAAGCTAGTCACATGACAAGTTCTGATACTGGGAAAAGAATAAGTTCTGCTGCTGGTAAAAGGATAAGTTCTGATGAACTTCTAGATCTTGATGAGGAAATGTCAAGACAGTTATTTCTTCAAGAAAATCTAGGAATGGACTTGGAAATTTTAAAGGAAGAAGAAGCCAGACTTAAATCAGAGAAAGTCACATCTAAATCTGAAGCTTCTGGTAAAAAATCACTTCCAAAACTCAAAGGCATTGTGATCAAAGAAAGGACACATACTGAAGCAACATTGGCTAGATCACAACCACAGATAGATCCAAGATCCAAGGGTAAAAAAAAGGTTGGTGAACCTATCAAGGTTTATGTACCTACTGAGGAAGAAGAAATTACTGATGAAAAGGATGATCTTGCTCTGACTTCAAGAAAAGTTCTTAAAACAACCTCTGACATGGCTCAAGTTGTTCAAAGTCAAGAAATTGTAAGTTCTAATATTCAGAAGAAGCAAGTAACCTCTGACATAGCTCAAGTTAACTTGATATTAGAAAATAGATCAAAGACACTCCTATCAGGATTCACTAAAGCAAAACAGACTCAATCTTTGAAGACTACTGCAAGTGGTTTTGAAGCAAGAGTAGTTACTGGAAAGGAAGCTAGAGATAAAACTGGATTGGGAAGTGCTGATGAAAGAAGAGTACACAACACTACCAATGATCCAACTTCCTTGAGTGAACCAGGTATTGGAGCAACTCCTGAGAGATTGAATCAACTGGAATCTGTACAGATGGTTTACCATACCTACTTGAAAGAATACATCATGTTATATTTCATGACAGATGGTAGGGTTTATAATATAAGACAAAATGCCATTCCATTGAAGTATTTTGAAGAATTGGAGCATGTACTTTTCTTACTTCAAGTGGATGACAGAATAACAGGGACTGCTGCAAACTACTTAAAAGAACAGATTCAGAGACAGAAAAGGCTTTATTCTGTTAAGTCTGACAGCATATATGTTCTAAAGTACAGAGATCACAATGGTGATATTGTTGATATGAAGCCTAATACTGCACAGATCAGAACATATCTTGGTATTAAGGGACTTGAATTCAATCTAGAGTCTGACAAAGCTTATGTCATAAGACTAGATCAGGAGTTGAGAAAAGCAAAGATCAATGATCTCAGAGCTGCAATATTTCAAACTGGTGAAGATACTGCAGAGCTTAAAGATGTCAAAAGGAGAATGATTGATGAACTCAGATATGCTGAGAAATGTTTGTTGAAGAACTATCTCAGAACAACTCCTGACATCAGAGAGATCAGAAAATGATGAAGCCAAGTCGAAGATCTACAACTGCTTAAATTCTGTCATTTATACAGACTGAAGTTGTTATCAGAAGTTGAAATTGGTAAAAGCTTTAAGGACTGTAAGTTGTAGTTATCTAGTCTAATTCTCATGCATTTGTACTTAATGTTTTTGACATCATCAAATATCTGTTAAACTTGTATATTATGTTAATTTACAAGTTGGGGGAGATTGTTAGATATATTTGATAATGTCATGGCTAATATGTTTTATGTTTAGCTTTCAGATCTTACTTGAACATGATAAATCAGTACTTAACTGTTGATCATTACTTATACTGGAAGTCAGGACTTAAGGATATCAGTACTTATGTTATCAGGAGATAATCATCAGAAGATAGATATCAGAACTTAAGTGCTGAAGGACGATCAGATAAGGACAGTAGCTGATTAAAGGAAAGAAGATCAAGATAAACATAAGAAGACATATGCATGAAGAAGGAATTCTGTAAAGAATGGAATACTTGGAAGAAAAGATATCTGATTGATATATTTTAGGAAGCAGAATTATATTCCATATCAATTAGCGATTATCTTGTAACTGTGTAGTATATAAACACAGACATAGGGTTTACACTATAAGTGTTATCATTATTAGAGAAGATTATTCATTGTAACCCTAGCAGCTCTCGTGATATTTGTTCATCACTGAGAGGTAACAGTTCCATACTGTAACAGAGTTTATTGTTTCAATAAAGTTTGTTTTCTGTTACTTAAGTTCTTAAAGTTCGATTTGAGTGTACTATACACTGTATTCACCCCCTCTACAGTGTGTGTGTGACCTAACATCTTCCATACAACGCTTCATAATGCGGCATGCCAATACTCGCGTGATAACTGTTTTTGTAGGAAAACTCAATCAAGGGCAAATGATTGTCCCAATTTCCTTTGAAATCTATTGCGCAGGTTCGCAATATATCTTCGATTTTCTGAATTATCCTTTCACTTTGTCCATCTGTCTGCGGATGATATGCCGTACTCATTTTCAACTTAGTTCCCAAATGATCATGGAATTGTCGCCAAAATCTCGAGTTAAATCTTGGATCTCTATCAGACACGATAGATATAGGAACTCCATGACGCATCACAATCTCATCTAAATACAATTTGGCCAACTTTTCCAACGAAAACCTTTCATTTATCGGCAAGAAATGTGCTGACTTTGTTAACCGATCGATTACCACCCAAATCGCATCATGATTTGACTTGGTTTTAGGTAATCCTACCACGAAATCCATCGCTATATGTTCCCATTTCCATACGGGTATATCCAGTGGCTGAAGCAATCCTCTCGGCCTTTGATGTTCTGCTTTGACTCTTTGGCACGTATAACATTTACTTATCCATTCCGTAATTTCCTTTTTCATGTTTGGCCACCAATAACTTTCTTTTAAATCCTGGTACATTTTCGTACTTCCCGGGTGAATTGAAAATCTCGAGTTATGCGCTTCCTGCAAAATCTCGTGCTTTAATTCTACGACATTAGGTATCCAAATACGTGAGTTAACACGGTATATTCCTTTTCCATCCTTTTGAGCTTTAATTTCTTCTCCCGTCAACTTATCCTTTTCGCGATTCATTACTTGCTCTTGACAGCATCGAATCTTTTCCAAAATTTCAGGTTGAAATGACATTGCATATATTGCTTCACCTCCAAATTATGGAGTCTGCACCTCTATTTCCATCTTTTCAAAATCCTAGATCAATTCTTCCGATGATGTTAACATATTCAACATTTCCTTGCGACTTAGAGCGTCTGCTACCATATTTGCCTTTCCAGGATGATAGTTTATCGTACAATCATAATCTTTGATCAATTCCAACCACCTTCTTTGTCGCATATTCAATTCCTTCTGAGTAAAGATATACTTTAAACTCTTATGATCTGTATAAATCTCACACTTTTCCCCGTACAAATAATTCCTCCAAATTTTAAGGGCAAACACAATTGCTGCCAATTCCAAATCATGCGTTGGATACTTTTGCTCGTGCGGCTTGAGTTACCTTGATGCATATGCTATCACCTTCCCATGTTGCATTAACACGCATCCAAGTCCTTTATATGAAGCATCACTGAATATCACAAATTCCCCTTTTTCATCTGGTAATACCAATACTGGGGCAGTTACCAACCTCTTCTTTAATTCTTGAAAACTTTCCTCGCACTTGTCTGTCCGTACAAACTTCTCATTCTTTCTTGTCAACTTCGTTAACGGAACGACAATCTTAGAGAAATCTTGCACAAATCTCCTGTAATATCCGACTAATCCCAGAAAACTTCTGACTTTCGTAGGAGTCTTGAGTCTTTCTCAATTCATTACAACTTCTATCTTGGCTGGGTCCACTTTGATTCCTTCTTTATTAACTACATGACCAAGAAATTGCACTTCCTTTAACCAAAATTCACACTTTGAAAACTTAGCGTACAGCTTCTCTTTCCTCAGAATTTCCAAGGAAATCCTCAAATGCTCCTTATGATCTTCTTCCGTCTTGGAGTAAATCAGTATATCGTCGATAAACACAATAACGAACTTATCCAAATATTGCTTGAACACTCTGTTCATAAGATCCATAAATGCGGCTGGCGCATTTGTCAAGCCAAATGCCATTACCAAAAACTCATAGTGTCCATATCTCGTTCGGAACGCTGTCTTGGGTATATCTTCCGCTTTGATTTTTAGCTGATGATACCCAGATCTTAAATCAATCTTGGAGAAACACGAAGCTCCTTTTAACTGGTCAAATAAGTCATCGATCCACGGTAGAGGGTACTTATTCTTAATCATCAATTTATTCAGTTCGCGATAATCAATGCACAACCTCATACTTCCATCCTTTTTCTTTACAAATAACACCGGTACGCCCCACGAGGATACACTCGGTCGGATCACTCCTTTGTCCAATAATTCTTGTAACTGAGCTGCCAATTCCTTCATCTCGACTGGCGCCATACGATAGGGAGCTTTCGATACTGGTTCCGTTCCAGGAGCCAAATTAATCGTAAACTCGATTTCTCTATCTGGAGGTAGTCCAGGCAATTCATCAGGAAATACATCCAGAAAATCTCTTACTACCGAAATATCCTCGATCCTTACGGATTCTTTCTCCATATCCATGATATGAGCCAAATAAACTTCGCATCCTTGTCGTATTAATCTTCTCGCCTCAATAGCCGTTAGGAATTTCTTCTCTTGCCTCTTTCCTTTAAATATCACCTCTTCACCATCCTTGGTTCTTAACTTTACCTTTTTACTTTTACATTCTATTTGCGCTTCATGGTTTGAAAACCAATCCATTCCTAGTATAACCTCAAATTCTCCTAACTTAAAGGGTATTAAGTCAGCAGAAAAGTGCCGACCTTCTATAGTCACATCACAATCGGGACAAATCTTGCTAGCAATAACTTTCTCTTGATTTGCTACCTCTATAATCAACTTAGGTTCTAGAGGGTACGTAACAAATTTAACTTATCAAGAATACTTCAGAGATAAAAGATCTAGTTGCTCCAGAATCCATCAATACTTTTACTTCTACTGAGTTTATAACAAGCATACCTGCTACCACGTCCACATTTTGCACCGCATCTTTCATCGTCATGTTAAAGGTTCTAGCTCTGGGTTGAGCTGATGGTGCTGGGAGAGACGGCGGTCTAGCAATCCTAAGAACATTAGCCTTCTGAACATGCTCTTTACAATTCCTGGCCATATAGCCCACTTTACCACACTTGAAACAAGCCAAATCAGGCTTCCTCGCTCCACTTGGGCATTCTGAAGAGTAATGCCCCTTCTGGTTGCATTTAAAACACGTCACATCCAACTTATTACACCTTCCCGGGTGTCTCTTTCCATAATTCTTGCATTCTTGAATCTGGGGCCTGTTATCCTTCCCCGGTTGTCCAGTTTTCTGGAAACGGTTCTTCTGAGCTCCGTTACTTGGTTTAAATTTCTAAAACTTTTGGTTATGACCTCCTCCATTCTTGCCAAACTTCCCTCTAAACTTTAAACTCCCTTAATCTTGCTCTGAGCTTTCAAATTTCCTCTTTCTTCCTTCATTTTCTCTCCTTGCAGCTTCCCGCTCACCTTCCACTATCATTGCCTTTTGAACTAAGGCAACATAATTCTTGATCTCCGGCAATGCTACTTGACTCCTAATCTACGGCTTAAGTCCCTGTTGGAACCTCTTAGCCTTCTTTGCCTCTGTATTCACATACTCAGGTATGAATCTAGACAATTCCGAAAACTTCACTTCATATTCCGCTACTGACATATCCTCTTGTCTAAGGTCCAGAAATTTCATTTCCAACTGATCTTGCATATAGCTCGGCAAATACTTCTCCAGAAACATCTCAGTGAACTTCTCCCATGTTAAGTCTTTGCCTTCCAACAACGCCTTCAAAGACTCCCACCAGAAACTTGCTTCATCTTTCACATAATAACTTGCATACTGAGCTTTCTTGTCGTCCTTAACTTCTGCTAACTCAGAAGCTTTTTTCGTTTCTCTCAACCACGACTGTGCTTTAATCGGGTCTGGAAAACCTAAGAATTATGGGGGATGAAAAGATTGAAAGTGTTTGAAGTTTCCAACTTTAGGGGCCACATGCAAAAGCTGAGCAAGTCTGCTCATCATGGTGGTTTCTGGGTTTACTTCTGGGTCTTGGGTGGGAATTTCTTCTTCTTGGTGATTTGGTGAGTTGGCCATTTCTTACAAACCTGATTGAGCAATTATTTAGCAATACGATGGCATGGTATATATATAACAACAGTTTCTATAAAATCTCTTTTGTGGGTTTTAAGTTTTACCCAATTTGCACATGCAATCCTATTACTACATAATTCTCATATCAGTGTTGTTTTATCATGGCACAGAATAGGGTTTTATGATCTTTAAACATGGTTATACGAAAACATGGTTGTATAGAAACATGATATTGAGAACAGTTTATGAGATATTTAAGGTGCACAATGGAAAACAAGACAATGGATTCAATTAAACAAGGGTACATAAAGATAAGTCTGGTTATCACAGGTTCTGAATTAAGGTACAATAATATAGCAGGGTTAAACAGAGGAAAAACTGGAAAATATCCCCCTATCTACCCCTAACTTCTAACAACTACTGCTACAACATAGTTCTGAAATACAACAAGATAAATGAAAAGGGATCTCGGCATCTGACCAAGTATCCCAAAGCCTACTGGCACTAAAAAACAACAATCTACGGGCTCAACCAATAGTCCCGTCTAATCATCCAGAATCTCTCTCAATACAACCAACATCCAGCGAATGATCTTATGCAGTCTCCGGGCTTCAGCATCAGCATCACTAGTGGATGGTCCCTCATCCAATCTCCTCCCGGCAACCCGCTCCACCAACTGAATCCTATCTCTCCACTCCTCCATCACTACTGAAGTCCTCTGCCTAGAATCTCGAATCAGCCTATCCACCAAAGCTCTCAACTCAGGAATGCGGGAGTAAACAAAATCTCGATCCTGGGCTAACTTGCCACCAACACTGACGGGTACAGTCTTAGGCATCTCAGATTCTGGCTCAGGGGCAGGGGTCTCTGAATCTGGCCTCAAGGGTGAAATCCGTATAGGGATCTCACTACTCTCAGAAGGGTTCTCCTCTGGGCCTGAACTAACATACACAGGCTCCTCTGGAGAGGGTGGAATGGGGTCCACTGGGGTACCGGTCAAACTAATCTCTGAGTCTGAGTCACTACCACTACTAGGATCCTGAGAGAAAACACAAAACAACAACCAAGAAACAATGTGAGGGTTAAATAAAGCTTCCAGCTAACTCACACCCTAACTCTAGTTTCCACTCTAACTGATACACACTTTCCTTAGACTATACCCAATAGTCTAACTCAACTCTATATGAGTCGAACTCTCTCGCAATATAGATATATTCCCAAAATACCCTTTTTATTCCTAACTTGTCTCAGGGACTAGATCCTGTAGCTCTGATACCAACTTGCGACGCTCTCAATCTCGGGGTTAGGAAATGAGGACTCACACACCTTTAATCTAATAATTGAATAAGCGTAAACCCCGATTAACTACTAACAGGATCAACATGATAAAGTATGAGACAAGATTACAACTACCAATCAAAAAATATATAACTTACAACCCCAAAATATTATTAAATAAACAATATCGATTCCGGATGGGAACCGACAGATAACCCATTGTATCTTTAAACATTTCCTTCTAGGCGCGTGCTCACTCAAAAATACCACTACCTGCTCTGGCAACCGGAAGCCCTCCACACGATAGGGACCACCAGGTACGCTATTACGAGCAGTGCGCCTAAGCATGGCCATCTTCTTGCTTAACTACCATGGTTAGATTAAAGCAAAACACATGAGTATAAAACTCAGCAAGTAACTATAGAGCAGTTCTACAATATCAAATTTACAGTATTCTTTACCAAACTCAGGGCATTCTACTTTATTTGTTCTAGGTGGCAGATTTCCAGCTTTTGGGTTAAGGAAAGGTTTTGAAGGAACAATATGGAGCTTTTAAGGAACAAGGCTCAACGTAGGACGAAAGCTGACATTCATCGCAAATCATTAAAGGATCAGAATAGATCTTTTAAAAAAAAGAAAGCAACAGTATTTCATTATATGGAATCAATCATATGATCAACAGATTTAAGAATCAGGGTTCTCGAGCTTTAAGCTTCACATCAACATAATCAACTCTTTTTAAAACAATATAAACCATTTTCATTTTCAAGAATCCATGTATTGAACAGAAAGTTTCAGTTCCCTTTTTAAATAATCATTTAAAACTCTTGATTGGATCACTTTATCTTTCAATTTCATTATAATACGGATGATCAGCCCGTACCGACCTCCATCTGGTCTTTAAGGTACCAATCGGCATAATTTCAGCCTTAAGTTGGACTAGCCCCGCTAGCCTCTTACCATGACTGGACTAGTCCCACTAGCCTCTTACATCTCAATCCAATCTATCAGGAATTCGTTGGAAAACCTTGAGTTGGAAAAACAAATAGGTTTTCTAAAATCCATTTTATCATTACCGAGAATATGAAATCATTCAGACTCTTTCGAGTCGAAACTCATTCTTAAGTCAAATTTTAAGATAAAAAAAGTTCAGGAAGTGATTCAAAGATACGCAAGGAATAATTCTTAAGGATTCTGTATCAAGGATAACAAGGTACTTAAGTAAAAGGGATCAACATATGTTTAGGGACCAATAGGATGATCAGGTAATAAAGTATCATTAAACAGGGTTCGCAAGAGTGATATAGGGTTCAATACACTTCATGGCTTGATAAATAACTTGAACAGAAAGGACAGGTTATCAAAGGGTTGAATCAATAAGCTTTATCAATAACAGTTTATCAAGATCAAAGGCAAGGTATCTCAAATCAATATCAGGGTTTCAATAATTAAACAGTTCAATACTCTACATGGTATGAACAACATTCTCTTTATAACCATTTATACAAGTAAACAGAGTTACTTGCCTGAATTTGCTTTCCTGAAGGTTGAACTACTGCCACCTAATATACTCTTTCTTTTCCTAGCCTGAATGCCCTCACCCTCCGAATCTACAATAAAACCAAAACCTTAATCAGTTTCTCAACTCTCGTTCCCGGAACGATCACTCAATACGATAACTCGATTATATCCTTGACTCAAACATACGAGTATAGCGTATACACATAAGCACATAGCACATAACACATTCCTTTCTCGTAACCTTTATATCTTTATATTCTTAACAATCGAAGCATACTTGCTTAACCTTAACTATTTCTCAAATCACACTAATATAACTCTTACGAGTACATGATTTATTCACAACTAAATCTTTTGCGACCATAACTGTCACTTATAGTTCTTTAATAACAAACGATTTAATTCGCTTTTCTTTTATTCCATAATTCAAACCATAACAACAACCAATCACACAAAGGAATCACATATCTCCTAGGATTTCACATGCAATCACTTAACAAGGTATTGGAACCAAATCAGTCGCTTTTCTACTTATATATCATTCGGCCATACACATAAAACACAACCATGTATACTCAATTTTAATCTCATATAATCAAGCACAACTAATGCAAATCACAAGAGTCATTTACGCAATTAAAATTCATCCTTGTTAATCAAAAATACGAATAATAATCATATTAAGAATCGAAATCGACACCTTCTTTTAATTATCAAAAATCGAACATAAACACCACCCAATCTTTGTCATGCAATCAAGTTCTCACTAGCTACTAAGATAATTGGCAAAAATCAACTTAATTTCTCTTTTAAAACATAAGACCCATTCGGGTTTTTCAATAAATCATACATGCAAGGATCAATTTTGACATGCAAGGTTGTATATCACATTTCCCACTTATTTTAATCCTTAACTTAGTCATCCAATCCATTAAACACCAAAACCAAGCATCTCCTAGTGACTCCAACTTTAATCAATTCATTCAATCAACATGCATTCACTTAATCATCAAATTAATCTCTTCCAAACTCATTTTCATTCGACTAAAACATGATCTACAATTTCAAGGATCAAACAATGACATGCACTACTTGTTTTTCTTTAAAACTAACATGCAATCACTTTCTGATGCTAAATACGCTTGGTGTATACTAAGATCAATTCATCAAATCCAATTCCTCTCTTTAATTAGCACAAAGTCGAATTATAAACCCAACATGCAACCTTAAATTTTGATTTCCTAATCATCAAACACCTTACACACATCAATGATCAAAACAAATCCATTTTCAATCACATACTCAAGTTTTAAAGGAAATACCAAAAACTATTTTGATCTTTTCAAAAACCAAACATGCAAGGTTTTAAAATTCAAATCAACATATCGTAAAAACTCCACCGACTCTCCTTGGATCATAGCCGGTGGTGGTCGAACTTAAGAGAGCCCACAACGGATCTCCTCTCGAGTTTATGACCTCAAAATCTCCTTGAATTTACTCATATAGTTTTGTAGCAAGAAATCAATTTCCTTGAACACAACCATAGAGATCAACATCAAAACACTTACATAATACTTACATGCAAATGGAAATTGAGATGTATACCGAAAATAGAGACTAAAGAGAGTAATATCTTTGAGTTTGAGTGAGGTTTGAGTGTTGCATACAAGAGAGAGAGCCGAGAGAGAGAGAGAGAGAGAGAGTGTGTGTAGCCGAGAGAGTGAAGGAAAGAAAGAAAAAGAAAGAGAGAAAGGGAAATGAGATGCACGGGAAAAGAAAGGAAAAAGGGGGGGGAGAATTAATTTATACACGACCAAAGACAAGGGCAATTTAGTACATTACTAATTCCTTTTTATGCTCACTTGATCCTTTCTTTTTACTCAAATATAATAAAAATCAATTAAAAAATATATCTCTCTCGGAATGTCGAAAATTATTGCAAGTGACAATTTTAATACGTAGATCTTAAAATTAGCTTTTCAACCATTACTCATAATAGATTTTTGAGCGGACAGTTGATTTTTTATGAATTTCGCAAGCTCGACTTAAGAATAACATTTTCCACATAAAAATCAATTAAAATGCAATGACTACCAAATAAATCCATTCATTATTTTTTAAAAAGGTCTCTAGGACTACTATGAAGATAACAAAACAAATCCCATGCTTTTATCTTACTCGGATAACTTTATAAAAATGCGCGAAGGTTAAATAAACCTTTATTTAAATCAAACAATTCCCTTAAATTCATAAAAATGTCACATAACACATAGTCATGCACACAGACAGGCAATCACACATATACGATCACATAACGACTCAGGTCTGATCATAGAATTTGCCCTTCTTTAATCTTTATCCTTTTCTACGCGTACCGGGTCACGTTCAGCCTGACGGCCCGACGCTCAACGTTTCGATTACGCTTCTCATTGTCATTATCAATCGACACGTCACTTAAGACGAAACACTTTATTTACACATTCATTTCATTCAATCACACATAATTCACATTTTATATTCTTTGACTCCTTATTAGGACGAGTTCCGTTCTACCTGACGGCCCGACACCACAACTTAACTCCTAAGCTGACTCTTTAAATTGGAACGTTTTTATTTACGCTCCTATATTCTAATATACAGAAAAGACAATTAATCAACACTTTATCACATAATTATAATCATATCACATAAAGCATACTTTATTCACTTAATTACGTCGCAAAATTCTCAGTCGTCATATTTACATACACTCATTTGGTACGTATAATCATAATATCAACCCTGAAACTCATTTTCTCATGCACTACATAGTGTGGGCTAAAAAGTTTTTCCCCGTCCGTCAGGGTTACTATTCATTAAACGTTTTACAAGGTCTCAAAAATTCAAGTTATTACCGTCTTCCCCTCTAACAAGGATTTCCGTCCCGGAATCAGTTAGAAAATAAGTGGGGGTATCTATTCCTCATTGCGTCTTCAAGTTCCCAAGTTGACTCTTCGACATTTTGATTTATCCACAAGATTCTAACCAGCTTCATAGTCTTGTTCCTCAGCACTTGTTCTTTTTGGTCCATTATCCTTACTGGCTGCTCGATGTAGGTCAGGTCTGGTTGTAAATCTACCTACTCGTATTCTATTACGTGTCGTGCATCAGCATGGTACTTCCTTAACATGGACACATGGAACATGTTTGTAACACCCCCAGATCCGGGGTCGGGGATCCGGGTTGTCACGGTCTTTCTTTCCACAATATCACTTCACTTAATTAATAATAAATAACCTCATACTGTGACCCCACACTAACACACACCACAACCCGTTATAGTCTCAGAGATGAAATTGAAATAAGTACAAGTCTTTGAATCCACAATTTAAAATTATTACAACCCAAAATGATTACTTGATAATTTACAGTTAATTGCCATTATCTGCCATAAGTTATAATTATACATAATTTGATTCTCAAAAGTAGATGGTCTAAACTACAATGGATCTACCTCTGCAGCTATAGCAGCTACAACATCATCGGGAAGACGCGGGGCGCTTCCCACGCGCTTGCGCTGGGTCTGCTGGAGTCTGGCCATCTCTCCTAACTGTTGTTGTGTGATGAAGAAATAAAGCAAGAGTGAGCCTTACAGCTCGCAAGATAATATGTATAGTGATAACAATAATATAAGTATCTAAATGGATACTTGATAGCATCTCTATCATATGCAAGATAATTACTTACTAGATATAAGTAAAAAACAAGGAATGAAGTTACCAATACTTCACCACACTTATATCATATATAAAGCTACTTGAACTGCCACCGTTCAAAGTATTATAGGTTTTAAGAAAAACATCCCATAGATGAGACCACAAGTTAAGACTTGAATAGATTCAATCTTTGAAAGATTATTGAATGAAAAAGTTATGAGATGCTTTATTTAGTCCCGGTATATATATATCCACATATATATACCCCTTTCAACATTTCCTGAAACCTCTGTTATGTAAAGTATGAACAGAGTTTGAAACATCCAATGAATTTTGGAAAGGAAAAGAATTTTGGCATAAACCCGATATCTTGCTGATCAGGCAAAGATACCAATAAGTAACCTTTTCTACTAGTAGATGGATGAATTCCTCACCGGTCATCACCCTGGCCGCATTAGGACCTCGCGCTAGACCGTACCCCGGCCCCTCACGCGTTGATGGACTGCCACCCAGCCACTTACACAATAATAGACCGTACCCCGGCCTGTCGCTTATGCCGACTCAATGAGATGGGCTTACTTCCCGAACGTTGGGCAAGTAATCAATTCATTTACCAAATCTGCAACCTCGTTGCGAATATAAAATACACCACAGAGCCGGATTCCACAGGTTTTGAGCGAGTATTTAAATCTCCTTTAAAAAGGAAGATCTTAAATATATAAAAAAAAATGAGTTTTGGGATCCGCTCTGACTTATAAAAATCATTTTGAAGACTCGAAAACACTTTAAAGAGTGTTTGGAGTAAGGCTGATTTAATGAAGTAAATCAGTCCCCAGAATATTTAGAAAATGACTGAATATTATTATTTAAATAATATTCCCATAAAGAATAATCTTTATAAAAATAATTGAAGTAGAAGTATTAAAACTTATACTTGAAACGAGTATTAAATAACCCAAGATATACTTATATGAAAGTATTATCTTTATTTGAATAATCGAAAATAAGTTTGATTATTGACATCTTATTCTTTAATAAAATAAAGAATATATTTCAGCAAATAATCGGAGTCATAGATCCTCAAATGAATATTCAAATAATATTCATTAAATAATATAAACTGAGTCATAATACCTCGAATGAATATTATAAATAATATTCATTAAATAAAATAAAGGAGTCATACATCCTCAAATGAATATTCAAATAATATTCATTAAATAATATAAGGAGTCATACGCCTTCGAATAATATTCGAAATAATATTTAATAATAAAATAAAGTTTCAAGTTATCGAATAAACCTTATTCGATTAATAGTTTGGAAAACTATAACCATATATATATAAATATATATATATATATATATCCATATCCATATATACAAGATTACTCGGGATCCTCGACTCCCGGTTTTTAGAAAATATTTTCACCTTTGAGTCCCTATACTAAGGGTATATGCAAGATACAACTATCCTCTAGCATAGGTATTATCAAATAAACCAACAGATATATCTCAAGAATATAAAACAGGCATGCATATATACCATATCACATGCTACAATATATCGCAACATTTGCTAAATAACAATCATGCAATATCACAAGATAATGCATAAACATACATTTACATCACAACAACAGTGTATCGGATAGAATACTTGCCTGAGCGACTTGGGGGTGAGAAAGGCTCGGGACGAGTCTGATAACCTATAAACAACAAGTAAGTTGGAATTAAACCCAAAATCACTTGTAAATCTATGCTTTAGCTAACTTAGACTCTAATGCTAGTTTTACGCTCACCGATTCGCTTAAGTCACTCGGGTACCCTCGGCTCCATCATTTTTAATAATTTAATCTTTACGAGTTTTAAAGCGATTCCTTCGCGAATGACTTACCAACTGCCTAACACACTTACCATAAATGTGTCACACATTAATTAACCCTTTTTGGTCTTTAACCTACATTCCAAAGTAAGGCGAGGGAAAAAGTTTCGTTCGCGAAACGCCGTTACTTGAAACGGTCGTTTCTCCTAAACCGTAAATCGGAATCGAACGAACTACATATCAAAACGAAGCTCGTAACATGAGCTATCTAAACATGGCAGTGGTCACAATCTAGCAGGGGGTTCTCGGGTCCTAATGCTATGCACAAAAACAGTCCAAAGAAAATCGGACGTTACGACGGCTATGTTTACGTGATTTCCAAATTTCAACCCATTCACAAACAACCCAAATCAACCTCAAATCCAACATACAACCATCCTCCATCCTTATCACATCATAAAAACCCCAACCAATTCAATTTAACCATTCATACTTATGCTTAAACTTTACTTTAATCATTCTTAAGTTTCTTTAAATCAAAACCACAAAATTACCATTTCATTTCACTACCATTCCAAATCTCAAACTCTAATCATAACAACAACTACAATAACATCCTACTCATCAAAATCACCTTATAATATATATGAACCTAGGGTTTGAAAATGGTATACCTTCCTTGAAGTGGTGGGTTGAGCTAGGAAGCCTTAAGAAGCTTGGAGAAGCCTTAGGAAAGCTTGGATCTTTAAGAAAAACAAGAAAAAGTTCAAGTTAAAAACTTGAAAACACTATTCATTGTCTTCTTCATTGATTAAATGAAGAAGTTAGAGAAAGAATTAAAGGATTAAACTCATGATATAGCCATAACTAAGCATAAGGATGATTAGGGAATTTTCTTACCAATTAAGGATGCTTGGATCTTGATTTTTGAAAATTTAAGCTTTGAAAAATGCAAAAAGCCGAGAGCTAAAATGAAGAACAATGCCTTGGCTGATTTTTTGATTTTTGATGAAATGATTTGCTAGCTTGGTTGGCTTGGTTTTGTTTTTGATTTAGCAAATTACTACCTTGCCCTTGAATTTGTGTGGTCCTTAATCAACCACACCTCCCTTCTTCCCATGTCATGCTTACCTCATCCTCATGATGTCATCCTTCCTTCCTTGCCTTCTTTCTATTGGTTGGATGACATCACTCCCATTAATCCCTTTGATTAGCTTCCTAATCGTTTGCCTAATGACCGCTGATCTGTTGTACGGTTCGCTTAACTTTCGTTCTCGTTTATCGTTTGAAGGATCATACCCGGGATCTTATTACTTAGGTTCCCTTAACCTTTCTCAATACATTATATTCCTTTTTATGATCCTCTATTATAATCCTTTAATTTAAATCCTTTTTATTCTGTTACCTTATACTCAATTCTCTCCGTATCTTGTGGATTTCCGGGAAAAACCAAAGTGTTCGGATTTGGATTCTGACGATCTTTACATACACTTATATCCCATATAAAGTACTAATAAAATCTCAGAATATCCATATCAGAACCCCTACATAGTGTGGCATGAAAAGTTTTCTCATTCAGCAAAAACACTATTCATAAGGGTTTCAAAAATTTCCCAAAAATTGGGGTTATTACAGTCTCCCCTCCTTAAAAGGATTCCGTCCCGGAATCAAATAGAAAACAAATGGGGATACTTTCTTAGCATTACATTTTCTAACTCTCAAGTAAATTTTCCCACATTGTGGTTCTTCCATCAAACTCTGAATAGTTTGATAACCCTTCTCCAAAGCACTTGTTCCCTTTTCACTCTATAACCCTTCCTGGTTGCTCCATATAGGTTACGTCGGGTTACATATCTATGCGCTCATATGCCTCTATTTATCTGGCATCTGAATTTCACTTCCTTAACATTGATACATGAAACACGTTACGACCTGCTACATGTTCGGGGTTGGGGCTAGCTCATATGCTAACTTCCCAAACGTCTTAATATATCCAAGGGTCCAACAAATTGTAGACTTAGCTTTCCTTCCTTTCCGAACCTCATCAATCCTTTCCAAGGGATACCTATATCATTATAGGTCCCCTATTTTATACTCTTTATCCTTTCGTGTCAAATCAACATACTTATCATGTCCATCTTGGGCTACTACCAGCCGTCCTCTGATTAGATCTATCATACCCTTGGTCCTTTGGACTACTGCGGGTCCGAGCATCTTGCGCTCTACAACTTCATCCTAACATAAGGGAGATCGACATTGTCTTCCTTCAAGGATCTCATAAGGCGACATCTCGATAATGACATATGATCTATTATCGTAAGATAACTCAATCCGAATTAAGTGATCATTCCAAATTCTTTCAAGTCTATTACACAGACTCTCATCATAGCTTCCAATCATTAGAGCTCTTGCTTCTCAATACCCATTCTTTTCCAGTTCGTAATCGCTATCACCTTCCGTTCCTAATATTATACTGGTTATACTTTTGCTCGTTAGCGTTCTATAACCTTTTAATAACCACGTCAACCTTAGTATCACGAACGTGTTCCCATTCCGCATACTACCACCACTTTATTACTCCTTTTTCAGTTGTTTCTATTTTCCGGAATTTGATCAATCAAATAGAAGTAAAGGAATTTGTTGAGAGATCACTATGATCACGAACACTTGTCCTATTGCATAGTTAGTACAGAAGGTGGCCAGCCTTTAGTACTTGACAAGCAATTAAACAATAGATGGTATCCTACTAGGCTTCTATCACACAGATAGATAGTCATTCGGCAATACCTCCCCTTTCTGGAAGGGTTGTTCTTCTCAGATTACATGAAATGAAAAGAAGAGAAAAGAACGAACTGAAGAGAATTGTATATTCATAAAAATTTTATTGCCATAAAATATCTGGCTTGGAATCTACCTCTGAACTATAGAGGTTTGTCATAGAAGAACAAAACATATATGTATTTATATCAACATCAAGTATTATAGCATCGCATTTCACGTGCCTAAATATTTTCGCTATCCCGTCCATCATTCTATGGACCCATGCTCTTCCTCGAGCTTATACACAATTACCTTTGAAACTCCCTCGACATCGAAAATCGAATCTGGGATCTCATTCTAGACATCATCGTTACTTGAATTCTATGCTTGCACCGCAACCTTCCTCGTATAATAATACGATTCTCTATTGATAAGAAAGAATAATTATTCACCAGGTAGATACTCTATTTAATTAGTTTATCAATGATAACTTATACACTACCACGACCCGATTAGTGGTACTCAATCTCAACACCCATTCCAATACAACTCTCATGGTTGTAATCAGCTCACTACTCGCAGAATCATTGCTGCCTTACTATGGTCCACCACTGACCCACTGTAGTCATTCATTTTCCCTGAAGTCTTAATAGCTAACCATACAGAGTCCATACATCTCGTATCAAATCCTTCTAAGGAGGTAACATAATCACCATTCTTGATTCATGGAGTACACTCCTGATTCTGACATACATACATGACATGAAGCAGATAAAATTGCAGAAGAGTTTCGCTCAAAGCAACGATAGCAGGTTAATACCATTCTAAATCATACGCCCTAAATAGAAGAATTAACTCAAGGGTTCATCTAGTCCTTTTTGAAACATGGTCCTGGCTTATCTCAAGATAGGACCTTCTAAGATAGATAGCCCGTTCATGGCGATTACACGAATTAAACCTTTACCAACTACTATTACGGTTGGGTATTGCACAGTCATCAGAAGGAATGTCAATCTTCCAAACCATAATTCAACCTTCACATTTTTAACCATCATCACTGTATTCTTTTGGCACACGCGCCTATAATTATCCTCTTACCCTTAAAGTGTCGGCCACCTCTTTGGCCTTTCCTGATAGTAAAATTTCCTTACAGTCAATGTCATTTTAACCACCTCCAAATAAATTTTCTACCTTATTTCCGATCACTGCTTGAGTGAAGATGTTTTCCTTAAAATCAGATGGGAAAAAAAAATATCACCATTTTTTCATAAGTTATTGCCTCAGTCTTTAGAGGCTAATCACTGTCAAGACTGACTCTCAATCATACTTAGAACATTTTTTTTTTTATCTTAAGTCCTAATTGCCCTGAACAATTTCGACCATTACTGGTTTGATCCATACTTTCTCCTGGTTTAACACGTGCCCCACTTGGCATCATTATAATTACGTCATATTTCCTTTATCCACATTTCTATTCTTGTGAATTTTGAATATTACCTTTTTCCTTATAAAACCTCTAAGGTTATCCTTCAATCGTTCCTCCTGTATTCCCTAGATACAGGGCATATCACAATACCATTTACTAATAGTAGAACCATTGTCTATATACTTCTGCAAAATTTCTCCACTGATTCTTAAAGGTTGTTGTTACCTTAACCCTTTCCCAATCATACTGTCAAAACTCATACTGTCCCTATTAAGGGTGACATGCCAATCTTTATGCAGTCCCCTAGGATTCATTTTAAGTTACCAATATTCTATCCTTAATTCCACCTTTAAAAGGTACCTGCATCCTTCCACGAATAAATCAAGTCATATTTCCTTGATAGATTATCATATTCATCATTCCCACCTCGATAGTCTATACCTAACTTCATAATAGCATCCTTATTCAAATTGAGGTCAATCCATATGGCCTCCAAAAGATAACAACGGTTATCCGCTTGTCTTGCCTAATTTGGTAATGATAACAAGGATGTTCTGGAAGATATTGGTCATGTTCAACGTGAACTTCTTCTTAATAATTCCTTATTTACTTTTGTTGTTTCTCAACAGTCACCTCAATGTTGGGATATCTCTCATATCTGGCGTCTCCCTTTCTGGGTATCAAGCCACCGATCTTACACTTCACATTCTTGAAGGTTACTTCCTTCATCCAATTTTCCTAATTTCTTACTTCCTTGTCTCCTCAGTCTATCCGCGTCTCATATTTATCCTTCGAACTATCTCAAGTTTTCCTCAAATCCTCCCAACTTACAGGGGATAAAATATATGTATCTCTTATTCCTTCAACCATCAATTTAACTCATGGTGAATCACCCTCATCCTGACGAAGGCATACTTTTCTATTTCTATTGCTACGAGTCTTTAGGGTTTCCTCATACCCAACTCCCTTATCATTCCTCAAACTCTAATGCCTTTATATTCCTTTCCACTTCAATTCCTTTTTATTTTCCTTTCTCTTATCATTAATTCATGAACCAACACAACATAAGCATAGATTTCAAACGTCCCGTCATTCTGGATTCGTGTCCTTAGAACGAATCTTGACAACTTTTTACAACTTAGATTCACAATTCATCATACTCGTCCGCCTTTGTTCTGGCTCTAAAGCTTTTACACTATCTCCATAACTTTGGGCAGTACCTTCCTGAAAACAATTGAATGAACTTTAATCAGTTTATTATAATCTCTTGCTCCGTGCCTTCCTTGGCCTTTCACCAGCGGGTGGCCTCTCTCTTAGGAGGGTAAGTGATAAAAATAGTCTTTTGTGATTCGTCAATCATTTAGAATCTCAAATGATTCCTCTATTTCCTTTAGCCAGGCTCTTGCCTCGACTGGGTCAACCTGTTCCTTGGAACTCTGAGAGCTTAGCGACTTAAAGGTCATGAAAGAATTTCCTACCGCATTGTTTCCTCAAGGTGGTGGTTGGGGATAATAGTCTAAGTTCTTTTTAGACAGGTCCATGAATTTCCGTATAGGAGTACCGTCTCGGGTCTCCTTATCTCGCTCGACTTTTGTTTTCTCAGTCTAAATATTTCTTCCTACTCCCCATACTTGGGGTTATCTTATACGTTAAAATCCTCATTTTCCACTTCATTATGTTATGGGTTCCTTTTGTCTTGGTGGCAACCTCCCTGACTATCACGTTCAGGGTTTGCTCTAACTCTTATTCCTCAAACTAGCTTTCATCTAAGATTTCATCTTTAAGCTCTTAAACCTTTGGAACCCAAATTCTATAGGAATACCTCATTATTCCCTTATCATCTCTCTCGGTATTAATCTCATACCTATTTGTTGGCTCTCTGCCTTCATTCATCACTTTTACTGGCACAATATGTTCTTTTCCAATACTTCGGGCTGTATTGCTATCTCAAACAGCTTTTCGGTACCGGCTCCGGTTACCTTCACTACTATTTCCATTTTCTCAAAATCTCTTATAAACTCTCCAAAAGACATTATCATCTTGAGTCTCTCCTTTTTACTAAGGGCATCAGCCACCATATTGGCTTTCCCCGAATGATAAAGAATCTCCCAATCATAATTATTGATTAGCTCTAACCGCCTCCTCTGGCGTATGTTGAGCTCTTTCTACGTAAGAATGTACTAGAGCTCCTATGGTTTGTGAATCTCACACTTCTCTCCATACAAGTAGTGCCTCAAATCTTTAGGGCAAAACTATTGCCACGAGCCCAAGCTCATGGGTGGGGATATCGAATTTTAAATTCCCTTAATTGTCTTGACGCAGACGCGATTATCTTGCTGTGCTATATAAGAAGCACCCTAATTCCTTATGCGAAGCGTCACTTACAAATCATAAAATCTCATTTTCCATCCGGCAACGCCAACATAGAGAACGTCACCAACCTTTGCTTCGGTTCTTAAAAGTTGTTCTCGCATTTCTCTGTCCATTCGAACTTCTCAGTCTTACGAGTAAGCCGCATTAAAGGGGCTACTATCTTTACAAACTTGAACGAACCTCTGGTAGTGACTGGCCAATCCTACCTCTGGTAGTCGACCCAACCAGGGTCATCAATTCATCAGTGGTCCTTTATCCAATCTCGTCAGGATCCTCCATGGGATCCTCCTCAGCAACTATCCCTTCTAGGACAACATCCTCAAACGCTACATCCTCAATATCAACATCATCCGGTCCTGCGTTAGGACGCTCTATTGGATCCACAATCTGATCTCCAATTAGTAATAAAACATCATCGCGTTGATGTTCCTCAACTTCAGGGTTCGGAGTCCCGCTACCATATACGATAACGAACTACGCTTCTATCGCTACATTTATAAGGGTTCCCATAAGGGTTTTAACTGTCAGTACTACGTTAGGTAGTCCGACTATGAACTTGGCAAGAGTTCTTATTATCTTAGTGAACTTATTATCTTAACGTCCCATCATCTCTGAGGTTTATAACGCTTAGCTCTGATACCATTTCTGTAACACCCCCAGATCCGGGGTCGGGGATCCGGGTTGTCACGGTCTTTCTTTCCACAATATCACTTCACTTAATTAATAATAAATAACCTCATACTGTGACCCCACACTAACACACACCACAACCCGTTATAGTCTCAGAGATGAAATTGAAATAAGTACAAGTCTTTGAATCCACAATTTAAAATTATTACAACCCAAAATGATTACTTGATAATTTACAGTTAATTGCCATTATCTGCCATAAGTTATAATTATACATAATTTGATTCTCAAAAGTAGATGGTCTAAACTACAATGGATCTACCTCTGCAGCTATAGCAGCTACAACATCATCGGGAAGACGCGGGGCGCTTCCCACGCGCTTGCGCTGGGTCTGCTGGAGTCTGGCCATCTCTCCTAACTGTTGTTGTGTGATGAAGAAATAAAGCAAGAGTGAGCCTTACAGCTCGCAAGATAATATGTATAGTGATAACAATAATATAAGTATCTAAATGGATACTTGATAGCATCTCTATCATATGCAAGATAATTACTTACTAGATATAAGAAAAAAACAAGGAATGAAGTTACCAATACTTCACCACACTTATATCATATATAAAGCTACTTGAACTGCCACCGTTCAAAGTATTATAGGTTTTAAGAAAAACATCCCATAGATGAGACCACAAGTTAAGACTTGAATAGATTCAATCTTTGAAAGATTATTGAATGAAAAAGTTATGAGATGCTTTATTTAGTCCCGGTATATATATATCCACATATATACCCCTTTCAACATTTCCTGAAACCTCTGTTATGTAAAGTATGAACAGAGTTTGAAACATCCAATGAATTTTGGAAAGGAAAAGAATTTTGGCATAAACCCGATATCTTGCTGATCAGGCAAAGATACCAATAAGTAACCTTTTCTACTAGTAGATGGATGAATTCCTCACCGGTCATCACCCTGGCCGCATTAGGACCTCGCGCTAGACCGTACCCCGGCCCCTCACGCGTTGATGGACTGCCACCCAGCCACTTACACAATAATAGACCGTACCCTGGCCTGTCGCTTATGCCGACTCAATGAGATGGGCTTACTTCCCGAACGTTGGGCAAGTAATCAATTCATTTACCAAATCTGCAACCTCGTTGCGAATATAAAATACACCACAGAGCCGGATTCCACAGGTTTTGAGCGAGTATTTAAATCTCCTTTAAAAAGGAAGATCTTAAATATATAAAAAAAATGAGTTTTGGGATCCGCTCTGACTTATAAAAATTATTTTGAAGACTCGAAAACACTTTAAAGAGTGTTTGGAGTAAGGCTGATTTAATGAAGTAAATCAGTCCCCAGAATATTTAGAAAATGACTGAATATTATTATTTAAATAATATTCCCATAAAGAATAATCTTTATAAAAATAATTGAAGTAGAAGTATTAAAACTTATACTTGAAACGAGTATTAAATAACCCAAGATATACTTATATGAAAGTATTATCTTTATTTGAATAATCGAAAATAAGTTTGATTATTGACATCTTATTCTTTAATAAAATAAAGAATATATTTCAGCAAATAATCGGAGTCATAGATCCTCAAATGAATATTCAAATAATATTCATTAAATAATATAAACTGAGTCATAATACCTCGAATGAATATTATAAATAATATTCATTAAATAAAATAAAGGAGTCATACATCCTCAAATGAATATTCAAATAATATTCATTAAATAATATAAGGAGTCATACGCCTTCGAATAATATTCGAAATAATATTTAATAATAAAATAAAGTTTCAAGTTATCGAATAAACCTTATTCGATTAATAGTTTGGAAAACTATAACCATATATATATATAAATATATATATATATATATATATATCCATATCCATATATACAAGATTACTCGGGATCCTCGACTCCCGGTTTTTAGAAAATATTTTCACCTTTGAGTCCCTATACTAAGGGTATATGCAAGATACAACTATCCTCTAGCATAGGTATTATCAAATAAACCAACAGATATATATCTCAAGAATATAAAACAGGCATGCATATATACCATATCACATGCTACAATATATCGCAACATTTGCTAAATAACAATCATGCAATATCACAAGATAATGCATAAACATACATTTACATCACAACAACAGTGTATCGGATAGAATACTTGCCTGAGCGACTTGGGGGTGAGAAAGGCTCGGGACGAGTCTGATAACCTATAAACAACAAGTAAGTTGGAATTAAACCCAAAATCACTTGTAAATCTATGCTTTAGCTAACTTAGACTCTAATGCTAGTTTTACGCTCACCGATTCGCTTAAGTCACTCGGGTACCCTCGGCTCCATCATTTTTAATAATTTAATCTTTACGAGTTTTAAAGCGATTCCTTCGCGAATGACTTACCAACTGCCTAACACACTTACCATAAATGTGTCACACATTAATTAACCCTTTTTGGTCTTTAACCTACATTCCAAAGTAAGGCGAGGGAAAAAGTTTCGTTCGCGAAACGCCGTTACTTGAAACGGTCGTTTCTCCTAAACCGTAAATCGGAATCGAACGAACTACATATCAAAACGAAGCTCGTAACATGAGCTATCTAAACATGGCAGTGGTCACAATCTAGCAGGGGGTTCTCGGGTCCTAATGCTATGCACAAAAACAGTCCAAAGAAAATCGGACGTTACGACGGCTATGTTTACGTGATTTCCAAATTTCAACCCATTCACAAACAACCCAAATCAACCTCAAATCCAACATACAACCATCCTCCATCCTTATCACATCATAACAACCCCAACCAATTCAATTTAACCATTCATACTTATGCTTAAACTTTACTTTAATCATTCTTAAGTTTCTTTAAATCAAAACCACAAAATTACCATTTCATTTCACTACCATTCCAAATCTCAAACTCTAATCATAACAACAACTACAATAACATCCTACTCATCAAAATCACCTTATAATATATATGAACCTAGGGTTTGAAAATGGTATACCTTCCTTGAAGTGGTGGGTTGAGCTAGGAAGCCTTAAGAAGCTTGGAGAAGCCTTAGGAAAGCTTGGATCTTTAAGAAAAACAAGAAAAAGTTCAAGTTAAAAACTTGAAAACACTATTCATTGTCTTCTTCATTGATTAAATGAAGAAGTTAGAGAAAGAATTAAAGGCTTAAACTCATGATATAGCCATAACTAAGCATAAGGATGATTAGGGAATTTTCTTACCAATTAAGGATGCTTGGATCTTGATTTTTGAAAATTTAAGCTTTGAAAAATGCAAAAAGCCGAGAGCTAAAATGAAGAACAATGCCTTGGCTGATTTTTTGATTTTTGATGAAATGATTTGCTAGCTTGGTTGGCTTGGTTTTGTTTTTGATTTAGCAAATTACTACCTTGCCCTTGAATTTGTGTGGTCCTTAATCAACCACACCTCCCTTCTTCCCATGTCATGCTTACCTCATCCTCATGATGTCATCCTTCCTTCCTTGCCTTCTTTCTATTGGTTGGATGACATCACTCCCATTAATCCCTTTGATTAGCTTCCTAATCGTTTGCCTAATGACCGCTGATCTGTTGTACGGTTCGCTTAACTTTCGTTCTCGTTTATCGTTTGAAGGATCATACCCGGGATCTTATTACTTAGGTTCCCTTAACCTTTCTCAATACATTATATTCCTTTTTATGATCCTCTATTATAATCCTTTAATTTAAATCCTTTTTATTCTGTTACCTTATACTCAATTCTCTCCGTATCTTGTGGATTTCCGGGAAAAACCAAAGTGTTCGGATTTGGATTCTGACGATCTTTACATACACTTATATCCCATATAAAGTACTAATAAAATCTCAGAATATCCATATCAGAACCCCTACATAGTGTGGCATGAAAAGTTTTCTCATTCAGCAAAAACACTATTCATAAGGGTTTCAAAAATTTCCCAAAAATTGGGGTTATTACAATGTTGTGCACTTTTTGCAGATTAGGGGGCAAGGAGAGCTCGTAAGCTAGAGGTCCTATTCTCCTCAAAATTTCAAAGGGTCCTATGAATCTGGGACTCAGCTTCCCTTTCTTCCCAAATCTCATTACTCCTTTCCACGGAGATACCTTCAATAGCATTGAATCTCCTACTTCATATTCCCTATCCTTCCTGGTCCGGTCGGCGTACTTCTTTTGTCTGTCTAGAGCTGCTACCAGTCTTTTCCTGATGAGTTCCACCATTTCCCTGGACTGTTGGACTAACTCTGGTCCTATTATCTTGTGTTCTCCAACTTCATCCCAACATAGGGGAGAGCGATATCTCCTTCCATAAAGAGCTTCATACGGAGGCATTCCTATGCTAGTGTGATAGATGTTGTTGTAAGCAAATTCGATCAGGGGTAAGTGGTCATTCCAATTTCATTTAAAATCAATGGCACACACTCGTAGCATATCTTCTAGGGTCTGAATAATCCTTTCGCTTTGTCCATCAGTCTGGGGGTGGTAAGTAGTACTCATGTTTAGTCTGGTGTCTACACATTCCTGGAAGCTTCCCCAAAATCGGGAATTAAACCTTGGGTCTCGATCTAATACTATGGCAACAGGGACGCCGTGTCTCACTATAATTTCCTTCAAGTAAATATCCACTAGCTTGTCTACGGTGTACCTTTGGTTGATTGGTACGAAGTGTGCAGACTTGGTCAATCTATCTATGATAACCCATATGGTGTCGTGATTGGTCTTTGTCCTTGGTAGGCCTGTCACAAAATCCATGGCTATATGCTCCCATTTCCATTCTGAAATTTCCAGGGGCCGTAATAGTCCACTAGGTCGCTGATGTTCAGCCTTCACTCTCTGGCATGTCAAGCACTTGTTGACCCACTCTGCTACTTCTCTCTTCATGTTAGGCCACCAATAATATTCCTTAAGGTCATGGTACATCTTCGTACTTCCTGGGTGGATTGAATATCTGGAGCTGTGCCCTTCGTGCAGCAGCCCGTCCTTTAACTCTTGCATATTGGGAATCCAAATTCGGGACGCATACCTCATGATCCCTCTTTTGTCCTTCTCGCATCTCACTTCCTCACCGGTCAATATTCCTTTTTCTTTACTCATCTTCTTTTCCTGACATACTCGTATCTTTTCAGTCAGTTCCGGCACTAGCTTGATCTCAAATAATCCTTCTATTCCTTTACAGGTCGTCCTCACGTCAATTTCCATCTTCTCAAATTCTTTAATTAATTCCTCAGATGTCATTATCATTTTGAGTCTTTCCTTCCGACTAAGGGCGTCAGCCACCATATTGGCTTTACCCGGGTGATACAAAATTTCACAGTCGTAGTCCTTAATCAACTCTAACCATCTCCTCTGTCTCATGTTCAGTTCCTTCTGAGTAAAAATATATTTGAGGCTTTTATGGTCTGTGTAAATCTCGCATTTCTCACCGTACAGGTAGTGTCTCCAAATTTTCAGGGCAAACACTATGGCTGCTAATTCTAGATCATGCGTCGGGTATCTGCTCTCATACTCCTTTAATTGCCGAGAGGCATACGCTATAACTTTGTCATGTTGCATCAGTACACATCCTAATCCTTTAAGCGATGCATCGCTGTATATCACAAACTCTCCCTTTCCATCGGGAAGAGCGAGCACTGGTGCTGACACCAGCCTTCTTTTCAGTTCCTGAAAGCTTTCCTCATATTTCTCTGTCCATACAAACTTTTCTGTCTTCCGGATATGTCTAGTCAGTGGACCGGCTATCTTAGCAAAGTCTTGCACGAACCTTCAGTAATACCCTGCTAAACCTACAAAACTCCTAACCTCAGTTGGGGTAGTTGGTCTTTCCCAGTTGGATACTGCCTCTATTTTGGCGGGGTCAACTAAAACTCTTTTGCTACTCACCACATGTCCTAAGAACTGTACTTTCCTTAACCAAAAATCGCATTTCGAGAACTTGGCATATAATTTCTCATTCCTCAAGATTTCTAAGACTATCCACAAATGTTCTGCATGTTCTTGCTCTGTCTTTGAGTAGATTAGAATATCATCTATAAAAACTATCACACATATATCTAGGTACCTTTTGAAAACTCCGTTCATCAAATCCATAAAGGTTGCGAGTGCATTGGTTAGCCCAAATGACATGACTAAGAACTCATAATGTCCATACCTAGTGTGAAAGGCAGTCTTCGGTATATCCTCAGGTTTGATTTTCAACTGGTGATATCCTGTCCTCAAATCTATTTTGGAAAAATGTACAGCTCCCTTGAGTTGGTCGAATAGGTCATCAATCCTGGGGAGAGGGTACCTATTCTTAATAGTCAGCTTATTCAATTCTCGATAGTCTATGCATAATCTCATACTGCCGCCCTTTTTTTTACGAACAGTACTGGCGCTCCCCATGGAGACACACTGGGTCTTATCATTCCATTATCTAATAATTCTTGCAGTTGAGAAGCTAGTTCCTTCATCTCAATTGGGGCTAGCCTATAGGGGGCCTTGGATACTGGTGCCGTTCCTGGTGCTAATTCTATAGCGAACTCTATTTCCCTGTCGGATGGCAACCCTGGTAAGTTTTCTGGAAACACATCCTCGAATTCGTTCACTATGGGTATCTCCTGTATATTAGGAACTTCCTTCTTGGTATCTACCACATAATCCAAATAGGCCTCGTTACCTTTCCTTAACAATCTTTTTGCCTGTAACATGATCAGAAATTTCTGGTTCTATCGTTGACCTCTAAACACTACTTCTTTTCTATTTTGCACCCTTATCTTTACCCTCTTCCACTCACAATCTATTTGCGCTCCATTACTGGATAGCCAATCCATTCCTAAGATTATATCGAATTCTCCTAACGCAAATGGGATTAGGTCAACCTCGAAGACCTTCCCTTCTAATTTCAACTTGCACTTAGGGTGTACTTGATTCACATGAATTATTTCTTTATTTGCTATTTCCACTTGTAATATCTCACGTAAGGGTACGACGTTAAGTTTTAACTTTTTAGCAAAATCTTGAGACATAAATGACTTGGTTGCTCCAGAATCAAATAGGCCATTTTCATGTTCGGAATTTAACAGAAGGGTACTTGCTATCACGTCAATATTTCGGACAGCATCCTGAACGGTCATGTTGAAGGTCCTAGCAGCTGGGGGCCGATTGGATGCAGCTCTGCTCATTTCTGAGGCTGGGGGCTTCAATGTCGGGCAATCCTTCCTCATGTACCCTACTTTTCCACATTGGAAACATATCTTGTTGTATTGGGGACATTTGTTGGCAAGGTTTCCGGATTGGTCGCACCTGTAACATTTCAGAGGGGCTCTCTCCTGGGATGCACACTCCAAGGTGTCTTTTTCCACATGTCTGACATTCGGGTATTAGGCTACGGGGTTGGCTATAAAATGTTGCCCTAGATTATCCACTGCCATGGCCAACACTCTCACTTGGGGCCTTTCTGAATCCGGGGCCTCGTGCAGGTTGGGACACCACTCCCCTGATGAACCTGCTTGGAAGGCTCCTGTTCCCGGTTCCTACTCCTCCTCCTCCGCCTTGGCTTCCTTTCTTCCTCTTCCTATTTTCCTTTTCCTTCACACTCTGCTCACTGCCAGCTTCAACAATCGAGGCTTTCTACACTAAGGTGGCATAATCTGTCAGCTATAGTACCGCCACTCAGTTTTGGATCCACTGTTTCAGACCAAGCTGAAACCTTCGCGCTTTCTTCTCTTCGGTATTCACAAACTCAAGAACAAATCTTGACAGCTCAGTAAACTTGGCATCATACTCCGCCACAGTCATCTTATCCTGTTTCAACTCCAGAAACTTAATCTCCATCCGGGTCTCCATAAACCTAGTGAAATACTTTTCTAAGAATAGTTGGGTAAACCTATCCCATGGAATCATAGCATTAGTCTCTAGGTTTCGTTTGGACTCCCACCAGTAATTAGCTTCTCCCTTCAGCATGTAAGAAGCGAAAATGGTCTTGTGTCGTTCCTCTACACCTAGAATCTCGAAGGACTTTTCTGTCTCTTTGAGCCAGGCTCGTGCTTCAACGGGGTTGGTAGATCCTAAAAACTCTGGGTGTTTGAGAGATTTGAATGCCCTGAAGGCAGTGGCTGCAGTCTGTTGGGCAGCATGCGGCTGTGGTGGAATGGGCTGTTGATTCAGATTTGCTCTTAAAAGTTCCATAAACTCATTCATGGGGTTCCCTCCCTGATGGGTATCCTCAACCTCTTCTTCTACATATTCTTCCTTATAATATTCATTATAGTTTAGGTCCTCTTCACTTTCTTCATTCACTACAGGGTCAGGTTCATTCCGTTGTTGGTTAACAGATTCTGCGGGTTATGCCCTGGTTCCTCTTCTACGGGGTGGCATTGTTCTGATAATGAAAATTTGTCAATATAGTTGCAATTATTTACAGTTGGATTAATTTATTCTTATGTAAGCATGTCATATATTATCTAGCATGTTTTTTTTATTAGGTGCAATAATAGGGAAATCCATTTCTAAATAACTGCTAGATATATATACCATAGGGTCTCCCAATTATATCTTGGGGACAAAACAACTAACCGAGTTCATACATGGTCTGATTATAATACATCATTACTTGTCCTGAATACTGAAATGCAAATACATAAGCCGTGTACCCTGAAGGGCTAGGAACGCTATCTACTACTAGCTATCCTATCAAAATTGGTGACAAGTCACCCAGCCTTCTTCAAGGTCCATAATTAGTCACTAGTCCCTCAGTCACTGTCACTGCGCGTGAGGTCATGCACCCTCCTCATCACTCCTGCCAACATCAGCTCTGCATCAACTACCGGGACGTATCCTCCAATCGTCGTCATCCTCATCTGAACCCAGGTACGGAGCTCGATCCCATCAATCTCTCTGCGGGCTATGGCTGGGGAAGCAGCTCTGAAGTCCCCTGGGTATCCTAGTCTGATGGCTCTCTCAGCTGTCAGTGCCTGGCGTAATTCCACAATATGGGCAGATGCCGCAGTGATCTCAGCGTTAAGCTGAGCCACCATCCATTCGTGTACAGCTACATGTATGGTCACCAGGGGTGGTAGAGGTGAGTCTAGGTCGCTAGAGGATATGTCATAAGCCTCGTAGATCTGTGCATCCATCCCATCCTCCTCATCATCATCAGTTTAGGGTAAAGGGCTCTGCATCCCTAGGTGTGGTGTAGGAGAGCGAATAGTCGGGAGAGGGTACATCTCTACATCTCTCCATCCTAAGTCATCTCCCTGGGGCATCTCAACGTCATCAGCTATGGGGACAGGAAGGTCAGTCTCCTCCTCTGGGGCATCCTCAATAGGGTCATCGTCTGAGTCATCAATGAGTGGGTCCTCCGGCTCAGGAGTAGGGTCTCGCTCAGGAACCATAACATCATCAACATGGTCAACCTCTCTCATAGGCTCCACTGGTACCTAACACAATAGGCAAAGTGTTACTAACTTAGAGTCGGAATTCTCTTGAGGGTAAAACTGTCAAGACTACCCATGTAGCCTAACGACAAACTCGACTTGAGCTCTAATTGATTATTTATTATTCTTATGTCTACGTATTTTATATCCTATCGTTTCCAAGATTTGATAACCTAAGGCTCTGATACCATTTCTATGGCGCCCCAAAATCCGGGGTCAGGAATCTCGGAGGCCACGCCATATAATCCATTATAAACCCAATACCTCACATCACAATATATAAATACTCACACTTTATGAACCCACACTTATCACACATACACACTTACAGGTTATTGTCTTGGAAACAAACCATTCATAACTAGAGTAATTTAAACCACAAAGTGATAATTATTACAACCCAAAAGTAATTAAGTCTTAACGGGGAGTAACCTTTAAGTAAGGCTAGTCCGTCGGTCAAATATACGTTTCTTATTTATTACCTTAAATAAGTCATACTTATAAATAAGCCGAACTAAAAACAACTGGAAACCAATCCAGCTTATTCGGACTACCTGTGGTACAACACCAAACAACCTACGGAACAACTGGCCATTTCCTACCCGTTTCCTGGTTGTGGTTCTCATGGTTGCATCTTGATTCACTGTTGTGTTGTGTCAATTTAAGAAAACAAGTGTGAGCTATGATGCCCAGCATAATAATGTACAGTATGAAAATGACTGTATGATAAACTTACGTAAAACATCATATATGATAATTATGTTTTATTCGAAATTAGTTTTCCTTGGTGATACACACCTTCTTATGAAAACAATTCTTTAGTGGATTTTATTATCATGTGAATACCTAAATAGTAAACCCAGCACCAGGTCTTGGGTTACGGTATTGCATCACAATTCCAATTGGAAGAATAGGACACTCGTTGGAGCCATGGCATACGATGATCAGTCGTACTACGATAATAATAACCTTTTCTACTAGTAGAAGGACGACACCTTCGTATCCCGCTTATCACCCTTACCGCATACGGATTATGTGTCCTCATTTCAGGTATACACACACTTCGCAGGTCCTTAGGTACGTATAGTACCGTCTCCTACGGTACCGGTAGTCTATCCAATACACGAAGTACTTGGATCCTACCCCTCCCTTGTTCTTTAGGAAATCCTATCATATACTTGGAATCATTGAACTATATCGAAGTTCCCCAAGCGTTTTGCTTGTTGATAGACACAACTTTACCTCATATATATATATATACTTCCGAAAGTTTTCGGAGGAAGTACTAAGGATGTGAGTTGATCGTTGTCAACAGATAAGTAAATAAAGGGGGAGTTCCTTTTGAAACTATATTCAAAATATTTAAAATAAGTCGAGATAATATTCTCCGACGATTTGAAATTATTCGAATGATTTTCCGAAAATCAGAAAGTATTTTACATCAGGTTTTATGATTTTTAAATCATTAATAAACCCTTTAATAAATAATAAATAATTAAATATTAATCGATAAATGATTAAACCTCGAATGAGTTTACTTGAAAAGAATATTTAAATAATATTCCTCAACTAATTTATGTTTACGTAATATAATAATCTTTTACATTAATCGAGTTTGAAATAAATATTCACTGGAGAATACGTCCTCCATGATAAGTAAATAGTTGATAAATATTTCTTAATCGAACGATAAAGTATAGTTGAGGGAATACGATCTTTGGAAATCGTTTTAATAAAAGTTGGAGGTATTTAATATTTCGTAAGTGGATGTTGAGTCCTTCAAATCGTACTACTATGGACTTTTAATTGTCCTAATAATATCACCGAAATGATTCCCGGGTTTTTATCTTAAAATTCCGACCGACTCTCGGTCTTATAATTATACGTCACGCTTAAAGCGGAACTAAATATTTTACGATATATACTTATCGTACAACATCGCTACATTATGCAAAAATTCAATTACTACGTATCATGGCAAGCATGGTATTTATGCAATGATAATAAAACAATCCTTTCACAACACAACAGTAAATGGAGTTGGGTTCGTAAACTTTTCTGGGTATCTCGAGGTGGAGGATGCTCTAGGTTCCGCTCGGAAATCTATAATCATAAACACAATTCGTTTCGTTAGGTCCCGTTCTAATTTATGGCGACTCGCACTCAGGCGCTACTTATTATGCACCCTCTCAACTTATATTACCCTTATTATTTCTTTAAGTCCGTATTCTCATTATGGTCGCTTCCTTTTTCAAAGTATCTTAAGTCCATTCTCATTTTTGTCGTCGGCTCCGCTTATGGATTCTATAGTTTCTAATCGCGCGGTCTCGGCTCCGATATTTTTATAAAATTTAAAACTCATTCTTCTCACTTGAAATTTTTATGGAAGTTATGAAACTCAATAAGCTACTCTCTGTAAAAATTTCATGATTTATGAACCTTCTTAAGTTGATCCTTTATATTTTCAAAGTTCATAATTCGTAGCAGTTTTTGTCGCGTAAATCACTTTTAGTAAAACGGCCGTACCTTTTGATCCGTTAATCGGAATCAAGAGATTCAAGTGCCTAAACAATCTTTATAACATTTTCTATCATAATCAAGTGTTATTTTTCAATAAACTACAGTTTACATCCTCGGGGCTTTCTGCAGAAACTTAAAGTTACGTTTTGTTCGTTTTAACGAGATTACGGTTACGATCAGAGTCTCGTTTATACCTTAAATCATTATACTACCACCAACAACCAACATATAATCATCAACACACTAAATCCTCTCAAGAACATCATGTTCTTGAGGTAAGAACAATCAACCTTAAATCTACTTAGCTAAACATCAAGATTACAACAATACTCTCACCAAAACTATGCTTACAACTACATACTAAAAGGATCTTGAACTTAAATCTTAAATAAAGTTGGGTCAAAGATTTTTTTACCTTTCTTGAGAGCTTGAGATGTGTTCTTGATGATGGTGAAGTCTTGGGAGTGCTTAGTATGGTTTTTGGAACCTAAAACAACCATCAAAATCAAGAAACCAAAGAAGAGTTACTATTTATACTATTCATTATAAACTTTTTTGATTTTATTTCACCCATCAAACCTTGATAAAAAGAGCTCAAAGATTTATCTTACTTTATTTTGGTTTTTAGGAAGTTTGATAATTAATGGGAGGATTTATCCATGGCTAGAGCTTGAAGTTTTGATTTTGATTTCTTGGTTGAAGAAGAAAAGCCGAATAGAAGAGGTTTTGGGAGAGAAGAAGTGTTTTTATGCTTGCTTCCTTGGTTGCTTCTTGGAAATGAGGTTGTGTTATCTTTTTATTTGATTGATATTCTCTAGTTTAGATCCTAGGATTGTATTCTTGTTGCAAATCTTGGGGACAAATCCAACTAACTTCCTAGTTTACAAGCTAAGCCACTTGTTTAGCTCTTTAGCTTACTATTTGTTAGCCTTGGTTGATCATCCTACACCTTAGCTCACTATTTGATAAAGTAACCATGGTTACTTTCTTACCATGGTTAGTTAGTGCGTTATGTTTATTTAATCATTTACGCATTCGCTCAGTCGCTTAAACGTTTTCGTAATACTTTCTCGTAAATGGTTCGTGACGTAATTCCTTTCGTATTTATTCCTTATGTTTTGAATTATTATGCTTGGATATAAATCCGTAGGGTTTTAATTTTTTAATTATATTATGTTTCCCAATCCTCGATGATTCGTAAATATGGTCGTTTTTCAAAGTTCGTTTTCTTCGAAAACTAATAGCGTTTACATACACCCATTTGGTACGTATAATCATAATATCAACTCCGAAACTCATTTTCTCATGCACTACATAGTGTGGGCTAAAAAGATTTTCCCCGTCCGTCAGGGTTACTATTCAATAAACCTTATACAAGGTCTCAAAAATTCGAGTTATTACAGATTGAAACTGTTTAAAAGTAACAGCAGGCACAACTGGTGGTACTTGTGGTTCAGGACAGGGTGGCTGCTGTAGCATCTGCTGCTGAAACTGTTGTTGTTGTTGTTGCTGCTGCATCTTTTGCTGCATCATTACCATTTTATGTTGTATCAGATGGAACATTTGGTTCATGGGGTTGTTATTATTTTGTTCATCGGAATTGCTATTTGAAGCCTCAGTTCTGGTATTTTTTTGTGCCATTTTTATGATAATAAAACAAACAGTTCTTTTAATAATTTTGTTGAACATTTGAGAATAGATAAAGAAACAATTTAACTCGTATTGGAACAGGAAATTTTAAACAATTGAAAACTTTAAACAACTCAATTTAAATAATTTAATATTTTAAATAAATAGTCTGAACAATATTATTTTAAACATTTCATTTATCTTCTCAAAATTAAATAGAATTTAAAAATTATGGAAAGACTGTAAAATAGTTAAGTAAATGTAAAAGACTGAAATTTTAATAAATAAATAAAAAAAGAGGTTGAAAAAGGATTATTTTATGAAACAAACACCAGCATCAGGTGTTAATGCTTGATACAAAAGGTCTGTCATAAATGCTGCCGATGCACATCAACATCGTGAACTACACATATATAGTCCCGCTATAGCTATAACTGCCTCTATGTACATAAATCACATATAATACAAGATATCTGTCTAACTGTCCTGCCTCAGAAGCCCGGTGGAATGCGATCCATCTCCTGTCGGAGGGTCTCTAGAATAGACTATATTAGGCGGGTAACCTTGTGGAACTCTGCATATGTGTGGCTACCATCATGAAGTAATTTTCCAAGCTCACGAGTAGCTGTATGGTAAGTCCGCTGAAGTCTTTCTCTCAGAAGGTAATCAGGTTGAAGTGCTTCCAATGGTCCTCTCTCTCTCTCTCTCTCTCTCTCTCTCTCTCTCTCTCTCTCTCTCTCTCTCTCTCTCTCTCTCTCTCCTCAGATAATCCCAATATCTCGCGGCACTGGGCCCTCCAGTACTGCATCTCATTCTGTATACTACTGAACTCATGGTATGGTACTTTATGGGGCTCCCTAACTTTCCCTACCGACTCTCTGGATGGTACTCTGTCAATCCCAGCAACAACTTATGACATACCCAACTTTAGATCTATATCATGATCTCCCATACCCTCAACAGGTGCCATCTGAAAAATCTTCGGGGCAGGGGCATATACAGGTAATGGAACTGGTGCTACTGCCGGCTGAAACTCTGGCTCGACCTCTGGTAGGAACTGATACTGAGGTGGCAATGGCAGTGGTAGCAAAGGCTCAAAGAACTTCATAGAATCAAACATCTCCACTAGGGGTGGTACTACCTGCTCTTGTGGTAATGGCTTGGGTGGTAACTGCATCGGAGGCTCTACATATACCGGGAGTACTACTGGTGTGGATGGTCCCGCAGCTGACCTCTCTCGACGTCTCCTCTCTGACGATGTCTCCATCTAATAATATAACCAAAACATAAGAAAAGAAAAGGTCAACTTAACATTCCTAGAACTTACAAATCCCTAATCTTAGAAGCTAACCAAACCCTAACAATCCTATTCCAATCTTATGTGATCTTCCTATCTTATCTTAATCCTAATATTCTTATTTCAGGGACCAAAACCTATAGCTCTATTGCCAAACTGTAACGCCCTCCAAATACGGGGTTTAGATTTGGGATTACTTTCCAATCACTAACATATTACAAACCTGTTTAATAATTATATAAACATATATCCAACCCCTTAATTATTCTATCTAGGATCTTTAAGGTTAAAGTATGAAAACAAGAACAAAACACTATCTTTATTACAAACCCAAATTCAAAGTCTCCCAAAGTTCTCTTTATTCAAACCAATTATCTAACATGTTTTAAACTAAATTCATTTTATGCAATTACATATTACATCTATCTACACTACACCTGCTCAGGAAGCTCAAAGCTCTATTCTTTTATCGGGATTAGCACCCTTGGTGCCAGAGGATCCCGCTTCTTGACTCGCTTCTTTACCACTCGGGTACGAATGAGTTTCATTCTCTGCCTTAACTGAAAAACAAAGTGAATAACAACAAAAAGAGGTGAGCCATAATTGCTCAACAAGTCCACAATATATATATAGTAATAAGAGAAAGTTAAATGAACTGGTAATCTGATTTCATGTTAGATATATTTGTGATGTCATGTCTAATGATGATTTGTGTTTAGTTTTTCAGATCTTAACTAGCATGACAAATCAGGACTTAACTAGAAATTAGTACTTATCCTGAAGTGAGAACTTAAGATATCAGAACTTAAGTTATCAGAACTTAAGATAATATCAGGATTTAAGAAGACGTTCAGATAAGGAAGGCGGCTGATTGAAGGAAAGAAGATTAAGGCAAACACAAGAAGAGATATGCATGGAGAAGAATTCTATGAAGAATAGAATACTTGGAAGAAAAGATAACTATTTGATATATTTTAGGATGTAGACTTATGTTCAAGATCAATTAGAAGATTATCTTGTAGCTGTGTGTCTATATAAACACAACATAGGGTTTACACTATAAGTGTTATCTTAATCGAGAATATTATTCATTGTAACCCTAGCAGCTCTCGTGATATTTGTTCATCACTGAGAGAGAACGGTTCCATTGTAATATTGTTTTATTAATAAGATTATTCTGTGTTTCATACTTGTGTTCTTAATTCGATTTGATTGTACTAGACACTGTATTCAACCCCCTTCTACAGTGTGTGTGACCTAACAAGTGGTATCAGAGCAATATGTTAACACAAATACAGTAAAGATCCAAAACAATCATATCTGAAGTAGAACAAACTCCAACCAAGCCCACCAAAACTGAAGAAACTCCAAAGACTCAAATCCATAATCGATATGAGACTATTAGGGTTCCAATACTGAAACCTTCTGAGTATCCCATATGGAAAGTGAGGATGACTATGTTTCTGGAAGCTACAGATCCAGAATACCTTGACAGAATTAATGAAGGACCACATAAGCCAACCAAGCTCTCTGTTGTAGTTGCAGATCAGCCAGCACAGACTGTACCAAAGGAGAAAAATGAATATACAGCTGAAGATATCTCATTTATTACCAAGGATGCAAAGGTAAGACATTTGCTGCATAGTGCCATTGATACTGTCATGTCAAATAGGGTAATTAACTGCAAGACTGCAAAGGAGATATGGGATACCTTGGAGACAAGATGCCAGGGAACTGATTCAATTAAGAAGAACAGGAGGACTATACTCACTCAAGAGTATGAGCACTTTGACTCAAAACCTGATGAGTCATTAACTGGTTTATATGACAGATTTGTCAAACTCTTGAATGATCTGTCACTGGTGGATAAGGAATATGATCTTGAAGATACTAATCTTAAATTCCTTTTAGCTCTTCCTGTAAGTCATATGTCATAGCCTATTTGTATATTCGAGGATTCAACTCAACTCAAATAAGAATGTAATAAGTAAATAGTGGATCGACCGTCAGAGAGATCTCGCAAAGTAATATCTGTCAAAGGATTCAGAAACAAGGTTCATCTACAGACTTGAGGAGTTAATTCACTGGAAGAAGTTCAAGAAGTTGATCATGCCTCAGTGATATAAATCAAGATCGTGGATTTAATCAAGTGACAGAGATCTCGTCAGAGTATCATTAATTACAAGGATTTAATCTGAAGAAAATCAGAAGAAAATCAGAGTATCAAAGTCAACACATGAAGAAACGTCACGGAATTTAGTCACTCATGAACCAGACAGTACATCGAGTGTCAACGTTGAAGTGGTGGAATTGATTCATAATTTTCAGTGATTTTCAGAAGATTTACAGAAGAATGGTTGCTGCTCAAGACTAGAATTAATTCTCTATTAATTAATTAAGTCATCTAATTTAAATAAGAAAATAAATTATATCTGCGCAGAATAATTTATTTATTAATTGAATTAATTGATTAATTAATTCTGAATTAATTTTAGGAATTTTCAGAAGTTTAATTGGTTTAAAAACAGTCTTAAATCAGCAAGACAATTGAAAATGAACTAGCATGACAATCTGGATTGTCATACCGATTGTCATGCCAAGTCATTTCAATTGTCATACCGAAAGTTACACTAGGAAGGAGATTGTCTTGCTAGTTCAACTGATTGTCATACCGATAGTCATTGTAGTTCAATCAGATTGTCTTGCTAGTACAATTGAAAGTCCTACTGAAAGTCTTGCTGAGCCAAAGAGATTGTCCTACCGATTGTCATTGCAGTTCAAGTAATTTTGTTGGATTGCATACAAAAAGAAAAAGAAGCAGAAGACATTCACTCACCAAAAAAATACAAGAACACAGCAGCCGCCTAAGAAATATTTCATTGTTCTCTGCTGAAATTCAAAGATCAATTTCTAGATTGCAAAGTTAAATCCAATCAACTAGAAATCTTTATCTTGTTCTTGTGTAACAATCTAGCGGATCAAAATCCCTAGAACTTAATCTCAAATCGCGTTTAGCATTTGATTCTAATTATTGCAAAAATAGAAAAAGTTCATGTCGAATTTATTCTAGATTTGTGATAATTGATTTGAGATTAATACCTTGTAATCGATACAGTTATTGTAACACCTTTCAAGTTTAATAATATTTTTATTTAACTTGAATTTTGTTTCATTTTTTTTATTCCGCAATTATTCGATTATTTGGTACTGTTTGTATTCAACCCCCCCTTCTACAAACACATTGGGACCTAACAATTGGTATCAGAGCCTTCTGATTAACGAACAAATCAAGATCCTAGACTTTTGTGATTTTTCAACTCTTTGAATTTTTATTCATTCAAAAATTCATAATGACTTCACATAAAGTTGGAACCGTTAAAATTCCACAATTTGATAAAGAGAATTATATTATGTGGAAGAAGAAGATGCTCTTGTTTTTACAAGTTGCAAATCCCAAATATTCAAGCTTATTAAAGAAGGGTCTAAAAACTCCAATGGTTATTGAACCAGAGGTGATAGTAGATGATGTTGTGATTACCAAAGCTAGAACCTATCCAAAAGAGCCTGAAGATTTTACTCCTGCTGAGAAGGAAGAAGCCTCCTTGGATGCCAGCCTTCAATTAATATTAATTGATTCCCTTGATCCCTTGATGAACAGACATGTGATGAACTGTAAAAATTCCAAACACATGTGGGAAACTATTGAGGTGATTAATGAAGGCACAGAGGAAGTTAGGGAGAACAAGTTGGACATCCTAACCTCTGAGTATGAATATTTTAAATCAAATCCAGGAGAAGGAATTACTGAAGTGTTTGAGAGGTACAATGCGTTGATCAACAACCTGAACATAAATGGGAAATATTATTCAATCAGGGAGGTCAACAAAAAGTTCCTTTTAACACTGCCAACTCATCTTGAACATAGAATCACTGCCATTAGAGAAGCTAGAGATCTGAGTGAGATTTCTTTGGACAGGCTCTATGGAGTGTTAAAAACCTATGAGTTGGAGCAGATTCAACAAAAGGAAGTCTACGGGAAGGATAGAATGGTCAGCACATCTACTGCACTTGTAGCTGAAGGTCAACAACAACAACAATCTCAACAATTGGAAAGAATGGTACAGTGTTCCAAGGCTGAGGAAAATATGTTAGTAGCAGAATATGATCCTCCTACTACAAATCAATCAAGTGATGATTTTTATTCCTTGGAAGAGCTGGAGCAATTGGAAGACGAGTCAATGGCCCAAATTGTCAAGAGATTCTCCCATGTCAGATTCAAGAGGAATCCCAAGCTTAAGTACAAGTCCAACTACAATAAATTCCAGAAAGGTGGATCTTCATCCTCTAACACCATCAGTGGTGGATATAAAACAGGGATGGTTGATCGGAGCACCATTAGATGCTATAACTGTAATGAGTTGGGACACTTTGCCACAGAATGTAGGAAGCCAAAGCAAGTAAGAAAGAACTCTGAAAGGGCTTATCTGGCAAAGGGAAGAAGCTGGGATGATACTGACAGTGAAGATGAAGATGAAGGAAATCTTGCTCTTATGGCTATTGATGGAAAAGCTTCATCGTCAAGAATAGAGGTAAAACTTTCTGATGCTGAAATGGTTTATCATCTAAGAGGTAACTTAGATTGTGCACGTCGTGATAATGAACTGTTAAGTTTACAGATCACAGACCTTGAGAAAGAGGTCAATGAATTAAGACTTGTGCACATTAATCAAGACAAATTAAAAGAACAGGTATCTTTTCTAGAGAATAGAGTTGACTGTTATAGAAAACTCGAAACTATTCTCAAAGACAAGATCACCGGTCTTGAGACTAAGGTTAGAGCCTACTTCAATTCTTGTTCGAAGGCTAAAGAGTTCTACAGTAAGCAAGCTGTTAATCAAACATCTGGAATAGGTTATGATTACAATGTTGCTATTGGAGAATTAGGCATAAACTCTCCTCCTCATGTCTGTGCTAAAGGGAGGGAAGTACCACATGTGCTTAAGGGTGTTGATGAACCCCTCTATAAAGCATCAATTGCTGAACCATTTGATGCGACCTCTTCTGTTATTCAAGAAGAAATACGTGCTGAAGATCTTGCTAATGAGAAGGTTGTTTCCAAGTCGAGTGTGTCGAAAGTTCCAGTCAAAGTTGTGAAAGCAACTGAGACTAACTCAGACACACATGAGTTGGATAACAAAAATGCCATGTCTTTCATGCATAAATTGCCTGCTGTTAATCACTCTCATAAAGCATGTGGTGTTTCTAATTGTATGTCTTGTGCTTTTAATATGATGTATGCTTATTTTAATGGTAAGCATGTGTCTAATGATAAGACTACTCCTCGTCAGCATGTGAATAACAAGAAGCATGATAGGTCTAAGACTGCCAGTCCTTCTAAGGCTAGAAAGGAGACATTTGTGCCTAAGCTTAAACAGAAATTTGTTAAGGCTGTTTACAAGGTCAAATGTTCAGTCATTGAGAAAGTTGAGACAATTAAAATTAAAAATGTTGTTTTGCCTGACAAAGGACAGTTCTACAAGTATGCCGGGCCCAACCAAGTTTGGGTTCCGAAGAAGGTCTAATCCATTTGTAGTGCAGGGCATTAAACAAGTATAACCGGTAGTGTGGATTCTTGACAGTGGATCATCAAGACATATGACCGGAGATAGAGCCCTGCTATCAAATGTGGTTGAGAAAGCTGGCCCCCTGGTTACCTTTGGAGATAACAGCAAAGGTTTATCCGAGGGATATGGCTGTTTGCAAGCTGGGAATGTTATCATTGTAATTTTGTATATTGTGCTAGGTTATTATCAGGAAGCAGTATCTAACATATAACACCAGTGACGAGACTTGAGAATATTACGACATATCAGGCACCTGCTACACATTACACTTGGAATTGTACTCTAGTAAGATGTGTACAAGTGTACTCCTGATTGGTGAGTTAAAAGAGGAAGTCAGTGGACCACAGTTCATGGACTTTGCAGCTGCAGATCTATTGGACTATGCAATCTCTTCTTCACAATCTCACTTCAGGTTGGTATGAACTAGTATACTGCTCAAGCAATCGTCAAGGACATGGTATGGCACTCTAACTGCAGTTACAGTTTTATATGAATAAGTAGAGTCGTCATATTTATAACTATCTTATCACTAATCACAATCATATTGTTTTATATGTGCAGTGGTATATTGATAATGCAACATAACAATTAGTATCTAAAGTACTTAACAAGTATCGGTCAATGATATGTTGTTAACATTATGTTGCAGATATTTGTAAGCTTTTGACATGAATGAGAATTACTTAGACTTTACCTTAAGTGATCAATGTTTTATCCAAAAACTCATTCATATTGAAAAACAAAATTAAACTTCTTTCTACATTAGTGGTTTCTTATTTCATGTAAAATCTTTTGAAATCACTATTGTAAATCATTTTCTCTCTATTACCATATGTTCTGTGTTACAGGTTCAGTCTCCAATGACTTTCTTTCATTGACAGTCATGAGGTTGAAAACCCACAACGTCTATCCCAGACTGTAAAGACAAACACAAAAACAGAACCAACCAACACTCTTTTACCACTAAAAGTAGTATGAATGAGCGTGAGGGAGATAGTGCCTAGTGCACCACATAAGGAAGGTTCTGTAGTCAACCCAGTAGCTCTGTCTCATACATAGATCAGTAGTATTTAAACCGAGACAACTGCTAGCCCCCATACATCTTCTCAAAAAGATGTAATGGCTGAAAAGGCTCAAAAACAGTTACTAGATTCATTCTCTCAACAGGGTGCGTCTATTGAATTTTGCCTGTCGGCCAAGGTATCCGATGTAGTGTCACCACTTCAAACATAATCAATTCTTGATGCACAAGGAGAGGTTACACACACGAAGGATGAGTTGACGGAAACAAGAGTTTCGACCATTTTAAGGTCAGATTCGATTGTTCAAGGTTCGTTAGTGGACCAATTGCCTTTACAGGTGTTAGGAGAGGATACTGATCCAAAAGCCATATGTCAGTGGTCAGTGTCTACCTCCCCAGGCTTAAATCCCCTGGATGCATCTGCGGATAGTGGATCTGACATAGGCGCAAATCGGCAACTTGTTGACAATGATTCAGATATTACCTGATAAGTCACAAGGAAATGTCTTCATAGACATTAGAAGGGAACTTTGATCTTTATGCTAAATTCTTTGGATCATTGTTTACCTTCCCAGAATTCAAATCTGGAACCCTAAAAGGGAAACTAGTAACTTGTAAATTATGACTCAGATTCATCTGACAAGTTTAACAAGGATGGGGATTTGTGAACTCCCATTGCACCACCTGTGACCTCCTTAAGGATGGCTAAGGTGATTTTCCTTGCATGTACAGCTGGATTATGGAGCTATGAGAGAAGAGTGATACACTTGTGAGAATGAGTGTAAACACGAGTGGAGAGAAGAGTGAAACTCATGTGAGGTACACTAAACACAATCACACACTCACAGTGAGGAAGGAAGAGAAACTACTTGTTATTTCTTTTCCAACCAAGTGAAATATGAGAACTCCTTCAGACGACGGCATACATTCCTTCTTTAAGGGGGAGATAAAAGCTTAAGTAATAGTTTGGAGGATTCCTCAACTAAGGGGGAGAAATAGCAGGGGGAAGAAAAAGATCCTAAAAATGTACACTACACCAATGTACACTACACCACACCATTGTTGTTTGTAACTACGGATCCTATTGTACGGGAGAGGTGGTAAACACAAGGTGATTTCCTAGTCAGGGAAGAAGCTGTTATGGGAGTACCATTGGTTTTTATCTGCGGATCCTATTGTACGGGAGAGGTGGTAAAATGAAGGTGATCTTCTTTAATCAGTTGATTCTCATAGGGGGAGAAGCAAGAGATATGGGCTTCTCAACAGGAAATGTGGTTATACATGTGAAGATGGAACTACTTAAAGATATGTTCAGTCTAGAGGAACATCTACTTGGAATCTGGAAAATGTTAAATCTAGTCCAGAACTTTTCTACTATTTACTTTGCATTTCTGTTTATATCTTTTTCTTATTTGTTAGTTGAGTTATCCTCCAGGTATTTGTGTGTTATTGTCTAACAAACAAATAGGGGGAGATTGTAAGTCATATGTCATAGCCTATTTGTATATTCGAGGATTCAACTCAACTCAAATAAGAATGTAATAAGTAAATAGTGGATCGACCGTCAGAGAGATCTCGCAAAGTAATATCTGTCAAAGGATTCAGAAACAAGGTTCATCTACAGACTTGAGGAGTTAATTCACTGGAAGAAGTTCAAGAAGTTGATCATGCCTCAGTGATATAAATCAAGATCGTGGATTTAATCAAGTGACAGAGATCTCGTCAGAGTATCATTAATTTCAAGGATTTAATCTGAAGAAAATCAGAAGAAAATCAGAGTATCAAAGTCAACACATGAAGAAACGTCACGGAAGTTAGTCACTCATGAACCAGACAGTACATCGAGTGTCAACGTTGAAGTGGTGGAATTGATTCATAATTTTCAGTGATTTTCAGAAGATTTGCAGAAGAATGGTTGCTGCTCAAGACTAGAATTAATTCTCTATTAATTAATTAAGTCATCTAATTTAATTAAGAAAATAAATTATATCTGCGAAGAATAATTTATTTATTAATTGAATTAATTGATTAATTAATTCTGAATTAATTTTAGGAATTTTCAGAAGTTTAATTGGTTTAAAAACAGTCTTAAATCAGCAAGACAATTGAAAATGAACTAGCATGACAATCTGGATTGTCATACCGATTGTCATGCCAAGTCATTTCAATTGTCATACCGAAAGTTACACTAGGAAGGAGATTGTCTTGCTAGTTCAACTGATTGTCATACCGATAGTCATTGTAGTTCAATCAGATTGTCTTGCTAGTACAATTGAAAGTCCTACTGAAAGTCTTGCTGAGCCAAAGAGATTGTCCTACCGATTGTCATTGCAGTTCAAGTAATTTTGTTGGATTGCATACAAAAAGAAAAAGAAGCAGAAGACATTCACTCACCAAAAAAATACAAGAACACAGCAGCCGCCTAAGAAATATTTCATTGTTCTCTGCTGAAATTCAAAGATCAATTTCTAGATTGCAAAGTTAAATCCAATCAACTAGAAATCTTTATCTTGTTCTTGTGTAACAATCTAGCGGATCAAAATCCCTAGAACTTAATCTCAAATCGCGTTTAGCATTTGATTCTAATTATTGCAAAAATAGAAAAAGTTCATGTCGAATTTATTCTAGATTTGTGATAATTGATTTGAGATTAATACCTTGTAATCGATACAGTTATTGTAACACCTTTCAAGTTTAATAATATTTTTATTTAACTTGAATTTTGTTTCATTTTTTTATTCCGCAATTATTCGATTATTTGGTACTGTTTGTATTCAATCCCCCCTTCTACAAACACATTGGGACCTAACACTTCCTAAAAGTTGGGATTTGAAGGCAACTACTATAAGAGACAACTATGCTCTTGATGAAACAACTCTTGATGAAATTTATGGTATGCTCAAAACTCATGAACTTAAGATGGATCAAAGAAGCAAGAGATATGGGAGAAAGTCAAGGACAGTTGCTCTTAAGACTGAGGAGGAATCCCCCAAAGTGGCTGTCTCAAAGAAAGGCAAAGAAAAGGCACTCATCACAAAGTCTGATTCGGATTCATCAAGTTCTGATGATGATGAGGATTCAGAAACTGAAAGTCTATCTGAGATGGATACTGATGAAGAGATGATGAAATTGTGTGCTCTTATGGTGAATGGTATCACAAAGATAGCCTACAGGAAATTCAGAAGGGGAAAGAAGTTTTCCAGGAAAAGTGGAAGTTCTGATAAGAAGGGATTCGGAAAATCTGAAGGCGAAGCAGGAAAGTCTGACAGAGGAGATTACTCAAATGTTAAATGCTACAATTGTGGTGAGAAAGGCCACATATCTCCTAATTGCAAGAAAGGAAAATGTGACAAAGTCAAGGCACTTGTCACAAAGAAGAAAAGCTGGACATACACTTCAGATTTTGAGAATGAGGTGAACTATGCCTTGATGGCAAATGCTGATAGCAGTTCTGAAGCTGCTGAGTTAAAGGTACCTCAAACAACTTATGCTTTTCATACTGATGATATTACTGAGTTGAGATCTTATCTTAAAACCATATTCATTAGTTATAGAGATTAGACTTTAACTTGTGATAGGCTAACTTCTGAAAATCTGGCTTTTATGAAAATGAATGACTATTTAGAAAAAGAGTTAGTTATGTTCCATCAAACTCGGAAATAAAGAGATGATGCTTTTTATGTTAGAGATGAAGTGTTAAAATTGAATCAATCTCTAAAAGTGGAAATGGAAAGGAAGGTGTAAATAAAAGGAAAGAGTTTGATTCAATTTCCACCTTCCTTTTATTTACACCTTTTATAAAAAGTCCAAGTCTTAATAATCTCTCTTTCCTTTCCGAGTTTCAGAAAGGAAGTTCTAAAAGTGTAAATTCTGAGTTGTTCTGCCAGAGTTAGGATGTAAATAAGGTAAAGCCACCTAGGAAAAATAGGAATGGAAAGGAAGGTGTGAATAAAAGCAATAATTATATGCCTATTCATAATGCTCCTAGAAAGAAATGCTATAACAGTGGAAATTCTAACCATCTGGCTTCTTTTTGCAGGAAGAATAAGAATTTAAACTCCTTACCTTCTAAGTCAGGAGTTAAGAGTCAGTCTGTTAGGTTTAAGCCACAAAATCCTTGCTTTTATTGTGGTAGTTTATGGCATTCTATTTATACTTGTAAGGAATATCATAGTTTGTACTATGATTATTATCAAATAAAACCTTTTTTAAAGAAAGTTAGCATTATTCCTTCTAGTGTAAGTTCTGATACAAAGTCTGATACTGTAAATTCTGATAAGAACAATGTTGACATAAACTCTGATATTATATCCGCTGCAAATAGTAACAAACTTAATAAGGCCAAAGGATCCACGCAAGTCTGGGTCCTTAAAACTAATCATTAGTGGTCTTTGTGATTGCAGGGCAACATGAAAAACATCCTAGTTCTGGACAGTGGATGTTCAGGACATATGACTGGAAATAAAGACCTGTTATCAGACTTTGTGGAGAAAGCTGGCCCATGAGTTTCTTATGGAGATGGCAACATGGGAAAAACTCTGGGATATGGCAATATCAATCTTGGGAATGTCATCATTGAAAAAATAGCTCTAGTCTCAGGACTTAAACACAATCTACTGAGTGTTAGTCAAATCTATGACAGAGGTTATCATGTGGATTTCTTTGAAGAACACTGTGAAGTTGTAAGCAAATCTACAGGCAAAGTTGTTCTAAAGGGATACAGGCATGGTAACATTTATGAAGCCAAGCTTTCAACAAGTTCTGATGGTTCTGCAATCTGTCTGTTAAGTAGAGCATCAATTGAAGAAAGCTGGGATTGGCACAAGAAACTCTCTCATTTAAATTTCAACAATATAAATGAACTAGTCAAGAAAGATCTTTTGAGAGGACTGCCAAAATCAGTATTTGCTCCTGAAAATTCATGTCAAAAGGCAAAATAAATAAAATCTTCATTCAAGAGCAAGACTGAATCTTCAATTCTTGAGCCTTATCACCTACTACATATTGATCTATTTGGTCCAGTGAATGTCATGTCTATTGCAAAGAAGAAATATGCTATGGTCATAGTAGATGAGTTTACTAGATACACATGGGTGTATTTCTTGCACACAAAAAATGAAACTGCATCTATCTTGATTGATCATGTCAAACAACTGGATAAATTGGTCAAAGACTCTGTGAAAACCATAAGAAGTGATAATGTCACTAAGTTCAAGAATTTGATCATGGAAGAGTTCTGCAAAGACCATGGAATAAAGCAGGAATTCTCTACTCCTGGAACTCCACAGCATAATGGAGTTGTTGAAAGAAAGAATAGAACTCTTATTGAAGCTGCACGAACTATGCTTGGTGAAGCAAATTTACCAACCTACTTTTGGGCTGAAGCTGTGCAGACTACTTGTTTTACTCAGAATGCAACACTTATCAACAAGCATGGAAAGACACCATATGAAATGGTAAAGAAAAGGAAGCCAAATCTGAAGTACTTTCATGTATTTGGATGCAAGTGTTTTCTTCTTAAGACTCATCCTGAACAGCTATCCAAATTTGATCTAAAAGCTGATGAAGGAATTTTTGTTGGATATCCACTTACCACAAAAGCCTTCAGAGTCTACAATTTAAGAACAAGGGTTGTCATGGAATCTATCAATGTCTCTTTTGATGATAAGAAGATTACTGGACTTGAAGATTTCAATGATCATAATCAGCTGAGATTTGAGAATGAAGCTTTAAATTCTGATTATGTAAATTTTGATAGTCTAAATCCTGATACTGCAAACTCTGTTGGGTTAAACTCTGATGTTATTGAAACTGTGGTGACTACGCCAAAAGAAAATGCACCTGTGCAGGCGGAGCATATTGAAGATTCAACCACATCTCAAGAAGCATCAGAACCTTGAACAGGCTCTTCAAGTTCTGATTCATCAAGTTCTGATGGGCCAAGTTCTGATAATTCTGGAAACTCAAATTCTGAAGGATCCAACTCAGAGAGAATAATTTCAGTGGGAGCATCAGAAAATGTTGATGGAGACAACATGGATTATGGGGGAGCGTCCAGTTCTAGAGATAATCTTCCATCTGCAAGGAAGTGGACTAAAGCACATACACCTGACTTGATTATTGGAGATCCTGAAGCAGGTATAAGAACTAGAATAGCAACAACAAATGAATGCCTCTATCACTCTTTTCTTTCTCAGGCTGAACTAAAGAAAGTGGAAGAAGCTCTTCAAGTTGTTGATTGAGTGCAAGCAATGCAGGAAGAGTTAAATGAATTTAAAAGAAATAAAGTCTGGACCCTAGTGCCAAACCAAAGGACATATCAGTTATAGGTACAAAATGGGTGTTCAGAAACAAAACTGATAGTGATGGCATAATTACAAGGAATAAAGCAAGGCTGGTTGCAAAAGGATATTCTCAACATGAGGGAATTGATTATGATGAAACATTTACACCAGTTGCTAGATTGGAAGCCATAAGGATATTTTTGGCTTATGCTGCTTACAAAAAGTTTACAATCTTTCAAATGGATGTAGAAAGTGCTTTTCTTAATGGAGAATTGGAAGAAGATGTATATGTTGAACAACCTCCAGGTTTTGTAGAGTCAAAATTTCCTAATCATGTCTACAGACTTGATAAAGCACTTTATGGCCTTAAGCAAGCTCCAAGAGCATGGTATGAGACATTAGCTCAGTTTCTTCTGGAAAGTGGATTTAACAGAGGGACTATTGATAAAACTTTATTCTATCTCAACCATGGAAATGACTTACTTTTGGTGCAGATATATGTTGATGATATCATTTTTGGTTCTACAAATGACAGACTTTGTAAAAGGTTTGCCAAGCTAATGCAGTCAAGATATCAAATGAGTATGATGGGAGAACTTAGTTATTTTCTGGGCCTTCAAGTCAAGCAGAATGAAGAAGGAACTTTTTTTTGTCAATCTAAGTACACCAGAAATTTGTTGAAGAAATTTGGAATGCAAGACTGTTTAAGTGCATCCACTCCTATGGCCACTGTAATAAAATTGGATAAAAAAACTGATATATCAATAGATATTACTGATTACAGAGGTATGATTGGCTCATTACTCTATCTAACTGCAAGTAGACCTGATATCATGTATGCTACCTATCTTTGTGCAAGATTTCAAGCAGATCCAAGAGAACCTCACTTAACAGTCGTGAAAAGAATTTTTAAGTACCTTAAGGGTATAGCTGATCTAGGATTGTGGTATCCTAGGGAATCAGACTATAAGCTTATAGGTAAATCAGATGCAAATTTTGCAGGGTGCAAAATTGACAAGAAAAGCACAAGTGGAAGCTGCCAATTTCTTGGAGGCAGATTAGTTTCTTGGTTTAGCAAGAAACAAAAGTCAATTTCCACATCAACTGCAGAGGCAGAGTACATTTCTACAGGAAGCTGTTGTGCACAGATTCTTTGGATGAAGAATCAACTACTGGATTATGGGTTAGAATTTTCTAAAATCCCTATTTACTGTGATAATTAAAGTGCTATTGCTATGACAGGTAATCCAGTTCAATACTCAATGACAAAGCACATCAGCATTAGGTACTACTTCATAAGAGAGCATGTGATGGAAGGTACAGTGGAATTGCATTTTGTTCCAACAGATCAATAACTAGCAGATATCTTCACAAAACCACTATGTGAAGCTACTTTTACAAGATTGGTAAATGAACTTGAAATGGTTTCAGGTTCTTTCTCTAAATCTGCTTAGTTTATGTTCTGATACATCAGACTTTATGATCAGTATTTACAGATATTACTCTCTTTATATAATCTGTGCTTAAACTAAAATTTACCTAAATGCTTATTGTTGTCTGATGTGAATTTCTAAACTCTGATAGTGATATGAATATTTCTGTGACTATTCAATCTAATGAGGATAACTGTGCTAGATGCTGACCTAGTAGTCTTTAAAATACTAAAGATCCCATGTTTGAAGTAATTGTTTATGTGGAAATCTTTTAACACAGGCAAATTTTGATATTGAGCTTAGTTAAGTTTACTTTGTGTATCTTATTACTAAGTCAAAAACTAGAATAGTGCTTCTTATCTGTTAAGTTCTGATGTTGGTAAATCTTATGGATGTATTAAGTGCTGATGAGCCTCACTTATCAAAAGAAAAAGAAAAGAAAAGAAATAAATATCAGGTACTCCTTTGAGATCTAGAGAAAAATGTATGTGGAAGGGAAGACCTAAGTGCATTGCTGGTATTAAGTAATATGCATTAGAAAAGTAAAATAAAATTTTCTTGGTGACTTTTCACATTCTCTGATTACCGGAGAAATACTCTGATAATAGCATAAATTTTGATAAGCAGTCGTGACTCACTTACACTGAGAAGCCACTGTAAAAAGGAATTTCAAAAGATGCATAAAATAAGCACAAAATAGTTGAGGTGGACTCATGCATGAACTCATTCTATAGTAGACTTCAGATTAATGACAGATTTTGAGCAAAGTTCTTAGTTATGCCTTATTTCTAAGATGTACTGAAGTGAATTAGACTTTACTCTTTGTCTGATATTTAGCTTAAAGCACACACTTACACTCCATATGAATGATGAAAATTATTGTGGTGATCAATGTTGTTTTAGATGAATAGTTTAAGTGTCCGTTGCATAAATTCGGAGGACAAGTTCTGATGGAAGTTCTGATGATTAAGTTCTGAGGAAACCATATCAGTATTTGTGTGAAGAATTACAGAAATAAACATTCACTTTTTGGGTTAAGAAGCCATATTCTGATGACTTTTAAATTCTGATAATAATCAAGTTCTGATGCTTACGTGGCAGTATATATTTACTTCATTTATTTTTAAGTCAATACTTGAACGGTAATATTTTATCAGAATATGGGATTACTTGAGATAAAGTCAGTCATAATCATTTGTTTAGTGGGAACAGTTTTTTTTAAAAAACTGCATGTGCATAGTAATCATTATTTATTTCCCGTGCCCATTAACTCTGGCTTTAGATCTTTTACTGACTGTTATTATTACACATTGGTCTAGGGAGACGATGTATCATTATTTTTACCTGTAATTATTAAATACTCCTCGCATCTCTTGGTATTCTATTGGCTATTTAATCCAACTATTCATTCCAGCCAATACATCTTCCATTCTCTCACAAATTCACTCTTTTTACATACTCATCAAAAACATGGTTTGTTTCAACTTGCTCCTGAACTATGATACTTTAAATATTGAGTTAAGTTGTGATGATTGGTGACATGAGTGGCATGTAACTGTCATTCCTGAAGAGATTTAGAACTCTGTTCCACAAGAGGTTCACACAGACCTCTTATTCTTTTATATGGACTATCATCTCCATTGTGATCGTCTGGAAAAGGAAAGGAGAGAAGCTCTCCGTCAGCAAGAACGGATCATTCGTCTTGCAGTGCTCTTCGTCAGCAGCAGAAGAAGCTAGTCGTTAGGTCTTCTTAGACTAGGACTAAGGCTGTTGATGTTAAGAATTCTAAGAATAGGACTATCTTGTAATTTTTGCATGTAATTGATAAATTTCATGAAATGTACTCATCTGATATATTAATGAAATTTCCTTTAAACTTGCAAGATTTGGTCTTTGGTTCTCAAATTATGTGATTGTGCATGTTTTAATTGTAATTTGTTAATCTTTACCTCATCGTTTTTAAACTTTATCCCGTGATGAATATTTTGATTTAATAATGGTCAATAATAAATTTTGATGATTTGAGGAAACAATTGAGGCACAGGTTCACACATCAGAACTGTTGCATAAGTAGCTGAGAAGGCCTCTTCTCAGAAAGTTCAGAAAACTGGGAGTTCTAGGCCCCTCAAAAGGCTTAGAAAGATAAATTTTGATGACAAAGCTCCCACAGTCTCTCCACCCTTGAAGAAAGTGAAGAAACAAAGAGCTAACAGGGAAACAGTTGAGTCAAATTCAGAGGATGTGGAAGCAGCAGCTAAGGAAGGGGATCAGGAATCTCTGATCTCAAAGGAGCCAATTGTGATTGAATCCCTTCCTTCTACACAACCAGAATTTGCTGAAGCCATTGAATCTATACGTCCACAGTCACCAATTCAAAACACTGCTCAAGACAGAGTGCCTACACCTCCCGTGTCTTCTATCATTGAACAAGTACATGCTGAAACTACAGGTACAAGTGCTGAAATAGACATTCACAACTTGGTTATGCCTGGAGTTCTGTACTTAGAAGCTCCAACCATTCCTCAACATACTCTACCAACAACACCAATTTTAGATGTTAATCTCAATGCAGATATTCCAATAACACCTCTTCTGAATCCAGATGATGAAGATTAGATATTAGGTGAGCATCAGAATTTGGATGTTGATCAGAACTTAGAGGATGATTTTGAAACCTCTATAGCCTCACACACTATCATTTTATCAGAGGAAGCTAATTCTGTAGGCTCTGTAAGTTCTGATGCTGCAAATATTGACACTACTGGTGAAGCTGCTATAAATGAAAATGCTGATGCAGCTGGTCCTTCAGGACATGCACCTCTACCAGCAGTTAATAAAGCTGATTTGATTAAAAAGTTTGTGAGAGGGGATACACCAGTACCTTGGAGTGAAACTCCAAGAGGAAAAGAATGGATAAAGGAGTGGAACAAAGTTGATTTTGTTCCTACTGCAAATATTCTTGCTGAGCACCTGGCTAAAGCTGATGAGATGCTGATGAATGATGATTTCAAAGCACAACTCAGAGTTACTGCATTGAGTACAATGCACCTTCAAGGTCAAACTCAATAACTCAAGCCAAGGTGAACAAAATTCAAGAAACCCTGATTCAGCAAGACATGAATGTTAAACTGGAAAAGAACAGGTTTTTCAAGCCTACCTTTAACAGAGTTGAGGCTATTGAGAAAGCTCAGGAGAAATAGCAAGCTCAGATTGATGAAGTACTAAAGAATCAAGCTTCTCAACAAGTTCAACTAAATAAAATCCAATCTTCAGTGGAATTACTTCTCTCTCTCCTATTACCTGATGATGCCAAAAAGGGGGAGAAAGTGATTAAGTCCAAATGCAAATCTGATTTAGCACTGAAGAAAAAGGATGATGGAAATGATGACCAGGGAAACTCTAAAAGGGGTAGAGGTCATGGATAAGGCAAAGGTTTTTCATCCAGGATAGCAGAAACTTCTACACAGAGATCAAGTTCTGATGCTGATAGAAGAAAAAGTTTTGATAAGCAAGTTCTGACTAAGCCTGATGTTCTGATACAGGGTGAAAGTCAAGAATCACAGAAGTTTATGCAAACACTGAAGCTTAATGGGAAGGAAACAACAGTCTACTATCAAGACCCCAAGTTACAGAAGCTGGATGAAGAAATTTCAAAAAGACTATTTCTCAAAGACAATCCAGGAATGGACTTTGAAAGTCTGAAGGAAGAAGAAGCCAGACTTAAAGCAGAAAATGACAAATTCAAGTCTAAAGATTCTATTACAGCAAAGAAACCTCCAAAGCCTAAGGGCATTGTGATTCAAGAGAAGACAAACTCTGAGGCAACCAAATCTGAATCCAAAGCCAAATCACAAGTAGAAGTTGATCCTAGATCCAAGGGCAAAGCAAAAAGTAATGAACCTATAAAGGTTTATATGCCAATTATGGATCTGGAAGTAAATTCTGATGAAGATACTAGTCTGATTTTGAAGAAGAAGAATATTCAAACAACCTCTGACAGAGCTCATGTTGTTCAAGATCAGGACTTAGTAAATTCTGATATGACAATGAAGCAAGCAACTTCTGACAGAGCTCAAGTTGGCTTGATATCAGAAGATAAAGAAAAGGAAACCTCTGACATTGCTCATGTTAAACCTTCAAAAATTCTACTACCTGGGTTTACTAAAGCTCAATAATCTACACAACTTTTGAAGACTACATCAAGTTATTTTGAAGCAAGAGTTATTAAAGGAAAGGAAGCTAGAGACAAATCGGGATTGGGTAGTTCTAAAGAAAAGAGAGTAAATAATACTACCTCTAATCTAACTTCTTTGAGTGAACCGGGAGTAGGAACAACTCCTGAAAGATTGAATCAACTAAAGTCTGTACAAATGGTTTACCACTCTGTACTGAAAGAAGATATCATGCTATATTTCATGACATATGGGAGGGTATTCCAGATTAGAAAGAATGCTATTCGTTTGAAGTATTTTGAAGAATTGCAACATGTGCTATTTCTACTTCAAGTGAAAAACAGATCAACAGATAGTGTTGCCAGTTACTTAAAATCTAATATCAAAGGCAGAAGAAACTTTACTCTGTAAAGTCTAACATGCCATACTATCCTAAGTACAGAGCTCACAATGGTGATATAGTTGAGATGAAGCCTAATACCGCCAAAATCATCACTACATTTCTTGGTATTAAAGGTCTTGAATTCAATCTAGAGTCTGATAAAGACTATGTCATCAGACTGGATCAGGATATAAGGAAAGCAAAAATAAATGATCTCAGGGCTGCTATCTTTCAAACAGATGAAGATACAGTTGAACTTAAAAATGTAAAAAGGAGGATGCAGAATGAACTTGAATATGCTGAGAGAAGTCTATTAAAGATTATCTCAGAACAACTCCTGACATTAAAGAGATTATACACTGAAGCCAAGTCAAGGACTACAACTGTTAAATTTTGAAGGATATACAGGTTAAAGCTGATATCAGACTTTAAGGATGGTAAAAGCTACAATGTCTGTGAGTTATAGTTACTTAGTCAAATTCTCATATGCATTTGTACTTAATGTTTTTGACATCATCAAATATCTATTGAACTTGTATATTATGCTAATTTACAAGTTGAGGGAGATTGTTAGATATATTTGTGATGTCATGTCTAATGATGATTTGTGTTTAGTTTTTCAGATCTTAACTAACAGGACAAATCAGGAGTTAACTGGAAATCAGTACTTATACTGAAGTCAGAACTTAAGATATCAGAAGATATTTATCAGGAGATAATATCAGGACTTAAGAAGACATTCAGATAAGGAAGGCGGCTGATTGAAGGAAAGAAGATTAAGGAAAACACGAGAAGAGATATGCATGGAGAAGAATTCTATGAAGAATAGAATACTTGGAAGAAACGATAACTAGTTGATATATTTTAGGATACAGACTTATGTTCGATATCAATTAGAAGATTATCTTGTAACTGTGTGTCTATATAAACACAACATAGGGTTTACACTATCTTAATCGAGAATATTATAGTGTAAACTATAATATTCTACACAGTGTAAATTTATAGTGTAACTCTATGCCTGTGTTTATATACTACACAGTTACAAGATAATCTTCTAATTGATATGGAATATAATTCTGCTTCCTAAAATATATCAACTAGTTATCTTTTCTTCCAAGTATTCTATTCTTCATAGAATTCCTTCTTCATGCATAATTCTTTCTGTCTTAGTCTCGATTTTCTTTACTTTCAATCAGCCGCCTGCCTTATCTGAAAGTCATCTTAAGTCCTGATATTATCTCCTGATAAATATCTTCTGATCACTTAAGTTCTGATAACTTAAGTTTTGATATCTTAAGTTCTGTCTTCAGTATAAGTGTTGATTTCCAGTTAAGTACTGATTTGTCCTGTTAAGTAAGATCTGAAAACTAAACACAAATCATATTACACATGACATTATCAAATATATCTAACAATCTCCCCAACTTGTAAATTAGCATAAATACAAGTTCAACTGATATTTGATGATGTCAAAAACATTAAGTACAAATGCATGAGAATTTGACTAGATAACTATAACTTATAGTCCTTTCAGCTTTACCATCTTAAACTTATGATAACAGCTTCAGTCTGTATATACTTCAGAATTTAAGCAGTTGTAGATCTTTGACTTGCCTTCAATTTCTGATCTCTTTGATATTAGGAGTTGTCCTGAGATATTTCTTCAACAAACATCTCTCAGCATATTCAAGTTTATTAACAATCCTCCTTTTAGCATTTATCAATTCAGCTGTATCTTCTCCAGTTTGAAAAATAGCTGCTCTGAGATCATTTATCTTAGCTTTTTTTATCTCCTGATCTAATCTAATCAGATATGCCTTGTCAGACTCTAGATTGAATTCCACAGCTTTATAACCCAGAAAAGTAGTTATAATCTTAGCAGAGTTAGGCTTCATATCGACAATATCACCTTTATGATCTCTGTACTTGGGACAGTATATGCTGTCAGACTTTACAAAATAAAGCTTCTTCTGTCTTTAAATTTGAGACTTTAAATACCCTGCAGCACTATCTGTTAATATGTCTTTCACTTGAAGTAGGAATCACTATCTGTTAATCTGTCTTTCACTTGAAGTAGGAATAGAACTTGTTCCAGTTCCTCAAAATACTTCAGTGGTATAGCATTCGGCTTAATCTGGTATACCCTTCCATCTGTCATAAAATATAACAAGATTTGTTCTTTCAAGAAGGTATGATAAACCATTTGTACAGATTCAAGTCGATTCAATCTTTCAGGAGTTGCTCCAACACCTAGTTCACTTAAGGAAGTTGGATCATTGGTAGTGTTATGTACTCTTCTTTCATCAAAACTATCCAACACAGATTTATCTCTTACTTCCTTTCCTGTAATAACTCTTGCTTCAAAACCACTAGTTGCAGTCTTCAAAGATTGATCCTGTTTAGCTTTGGTGAATCCTGGTAGGAGTATCTTTGAAGGTTTAACATGAGCAATGTCAGAAGTTTCCTTATCCTTATCTTCTGATATCCAGCCAACTTGAGCTAAGTCAGAGGTTGCTTGCTTCACTGTCATATCAGAACTTACTATATCTTGACTCTGAACAACATGAGCCATGTCAGAGGTTGTTTGAAAAATCTTCTTATGCATCAGAGTAAGATTAACATCTTCTTCATCATTAGTTATTTCTTCATCCATGACTGGCATATAAACCTTTACAAGTTCATCAACTTTTTCTTTGCCCTTGGACCTTGGATCAATTTCCATTTGTGATTTGGCTTTGGTTGCCTCAGAACTTGTTCTTTCCTTTATCACAATACCCTTAGGTTTTGGAAATCTCTTTTCAACAACAAAAGCTTTAGATTTTGTCTTGACACCATCTGCTTTGAGTCTAGCTTCTTCTTCCTTTACACTCTTAAAGTCCATTCCTGGATTTTCTTTAAGAAATAACTCCCTTGAAATTTCTTCATCAAGTTCCAGATGTTCACCAGAACTTATCCTTTTACCAGTATCAGAACTTGTTCTTCTTCCAGTATCAGAACTTGTTCCTTGACTTGTAATTCTAGCTTTACTTGATGAAAATCCTTTGCCTTGACCTTGACCTCTACCCTTATCAGAGTTTCCCTGGTCATCATTTCCATCATCCTTTCCTTTCAGTGTCTGAATAGATTGTATTTGGACTTAATCACTTTCTCCCCCTTTTTGGCATCAGCAGGTAAAAGAAGAGAGACAAGCAATTCCACTGAGGATTGGATCTCATTGAGTTGACTTTGGTGAGAAGCTTGATTCTTCAGAATTTCTTCAATTTGAGTTTGTTGCTTCTCCTGCGTTTTCTCAATGTAGGCAATTCTGTCAAAGGCTGGCTTGAAAAATCTGTTCTTTTCAAGTTTCACATTCATATCTTACTGGATCAGAGCTTCCTGAATTTTGTTCACCTTGTCATGAGTTATTGGGTGTTGACCTTGAAGGTGCCTTGTACTCAATGCAGTAACTCTCAACTGTGCCTTGAAATCATTATTTATCAGCATTTCATCAGCTTTTGCAAGATGCTCAGCAAGAATCTTTTCAGAAGGAACAAAACTAACTGTGTTCCATTCTTTAGTCCACTCCTTTCCTCTAGCAGTTTCACTTCAAGGTACTGGTGCTTCCCCTATAACAAACTTCTTAACTAAATTAGCTTTAGTAATTGTTTGTTGAGGTGCATGTCCTGATGGACCAGCTGCATCAGCATCTAAATTAGCAGCAGCTGCACCAGTAGTTTCTGCATTAGCAGCATCAAAACTTGTAGAACCTGCAGTATCAGGATCCTCTGGTAAAACAACAGTATGTGAGACTATAGAGACTTCAACATCATCCTCTAAATTCTGATCTGCAGCCAGGTTCTGATCAACATCCAAAATTGATATTTTTGGTGGAGTGAGTTGAATTTGTGGAGCTTCCAAGTACAAAACTTCAGGCACAATCAAGTTATGAATATCAATTTTAGCACTTGTACCTGGTTCTTCAGTATGTACTGGATCAACTATAGGTGACATATGAGGTGTAGAAATTTTGTCTTGAGCAGTTTCATGTTGTGCAGTTTCTGGTTGTGCAGAAGGAAGTGATTCAATAACAACTGGTTCTGTTGAGATCAGAGATTCCTGATCCCCTTCCTTAGCTGCTTCCACTACATCTGAATCTGACTCAACTATGTCCCTGTGAGCTCTCTGTTTCTTTACTTTCTTCAAAAGTGGAGACACTGTTGGAGCTTTATCAACAGAATTTAACTTTCTAAGCCTTTTGAGGGGCCTAGAACTCCCAGTTGCAGTATCTTTCTGAGAAGAAACCTTCTCAGCTTCTAAAATAACAGGTTCTGATATTGGAACCTATTTCTCATTTGTTTCCTCAAATCAACAGAATTTAATCAAAACATTCATCACAAAATAAAATTAAAAATTGATGAAGTAAAGATTAATAAATTGCAATTAAATATGCACAGTCATATAATTTGAGAAACAAAGAACAAATCTTGCAATTTAAAGAAAATTTCATTGATATATCAAATGATTACATTCGATGGAATTAAGCAATTACATGCAAAAATTACAAGATAGTCCTATTCTACGATTCCTAACATCAACAGCCTTAGTCCTAGTCTAAGAAGACCTAACGACTAACTCTTTCTGCTGCTGACGAAGAGCACTGCAAGATGGATGATCCTTTCTTGCTGACAGAGAGCTTCTCTCCTTTCCTCTTCCAACCTATCAAGATGGAGGTAATACTCCATTGATAAGAACAAGAGTTCTGTGTGAACCTCTTGTGGAACTGAGTTCCAAAGTTCGTCAGGAATGGCGGTGACATGCCACTCCTGTTGCCATTCATCGCAACTCAACTCAATGTTAAAGGTTTCATAGTTCAGGAACATGTTGAAACATACCATTTTTGTTGGTATGAATAAAAAGAGAGTGCGTTTGTGAGAAAATGAAAGATATTTTTGCTGGAATGAATGGTTGGTTTAAATAGCCAATAGAATACCAAGGGACACGAGGACTGATTAGATATTACAAGTAAAAATAATGATCCCTCGACTCCCTAGACTGAAGTGTAATAGTAACAGTCAGTAAAAGATCTAAAGCCAAATTTAATAGGCACGAGATATGATAATAATTATTGTGCGCATGCAGGTTTTCAAGACATACACGTTAACCACTAACCCATAATAATTATGACTGTTTTATCTCACATTAACCAATATTCTGTAAAAATATTATCGTTCAAGTAATGACCAAAAATAAACCAAGTAAATAAATACTGTCACGTCAGCATCAGAACTTGATTATTATCAGGATTTAAAAGTCATCATAATATGGCTCCTTAACTCGAAAAGTGAATGTGTATTCCTGTAATTCTTCACACAAATACTGATATGGTTTCATAAGAACTTAATCATCAGAACTTGTCCTCAGAATTTATGCAATCTGACACATAAACTGTTCATCTAAAACAACATTTATCACCACAGTAATTTTTATCATTCATATGGAGTGTAAGTGTGTGCATTGAGCTAAATATCAGACAAAGAGTAAAGTCTGATTCAATTCTGTACATCTTAGAAATAAGGCATAACTAAGAATTTTGCTCAAAATCTGTCATTATTCTTAAGTCTACTTTAGAATGAGTTCATGCATGAGTCCACCTCAACTGTTTTATGCTCATTTTATGCATCTTTTGAAATTCTATTTTACAATGGCTTCTCAGTGTAAGTGAGTCACGACTGCTTATCAGAATTTATGTTGTTATCAGAGTATTTCTCTAGTAATCATAGAGTGTGAAAAGTCACCAAGAAAATTTTATTTTGCTTTTCTAATGCATATTACTTAATACTAGCAATGCACTTGGGTCTTCCCTTCCACATTTTTACTCTAGATCTCAAAGGAGTACCTGATTTTTATTTCTTTTCTTTTCTTTTTCTTTTGATAAGTGAGGCTTATCAGCACTTAGTTCATCCACCAGATTTACTAACATCAGAACTCAACAGATTAGAAGCAATATTCTAGTTTTTGACTTAGTAATAAGATACACAAAGTAAACTTAACTAAGCTCAATATCACAATTTGCTTTTGTTCAAAGATTTCCACATAAACAATTACTTCAAATATGGGATCTTTAGTATATTAAAGACTACTAGTTCAGCATCTAGCACGATTATCCTTATTGGATTGAATAGTCATATAAACATTCATATCACTATCAGAGTTTAGAAATTCACATCAGACAACAATCAGCACTTAAAAGATTTCTAATTAAGCACAGAATACACAAAGATGTAATATCTGTAAACACTGATCATAAAGTCTGATGTATCAGAACATAAACTAAGCAGATTTAGAGAAAGAACCTGAAACCATTCCAAGTTCATTTACTAATCTTGTAAAAGTAGCTTCACACAGTGGTTTTGTGAAGATATCTGCTAGTTGTTGATCTGTGGGAACAAAATACAATTCCACTGTACCTTCATCCACATGTTCCCTTATGAAGTGGTACCTTATGCTGATGTGCTTTGTCATTGAGTGTTGAACTGGATTACCTGTCATAGCAATAGCACTTTGATTATCAAAGTAAATAGGGATTTTAGAAAATTCTAACCCATAATCCAGTAACTGATTCTTCATTCAAAGAATCTGTGCACAACAGCTTCCTGCAGTAATGTATTCTGCTTCTGCAGTTGATGTGGAAATTGACTTCTATTTCTTGCTAAACCAAGAAACCAATCTGCCTCCAAGAAATTGGCAGCTTCCACTTGTGCTTTTCCTGTCAATTTTGCATCTTGCAAAATCTGCGTCTGAGTAACCTATTAGCTTAAAGTCTGATTCTCTAGGGTACCACAATCCCAGATCAGCTGTACCCTTAAGGTACTTGAAAATTCGTTTCACAGCTGTTAAGTGAGGTTCTCTTGGATCTGCTTGAAATCTTGCACAAAGACAGGTAGCATATATGATATCAGGTCTACTTGTAGTTAGATAGAGTAGTGAACCAATCATACCTCTGTAATCAGTAATATCTACTGATTTACCAGTATCTTTATCCAATTTTATTGCAGTGGCCATAGGAGTGGATGCACTTGAACAATCTTGCATTCCAAATTTCTTTAACAAATTTATGGTATACTTAGATTGACAAATAAAAGTTCCTTCTTCATTCTGCTTGACTTGAAGGCCCAGAAAATAGTTAAGTTCTCCCATCATACTCATTTGATATCTTGACTACATCAGTTTGGCAAACTTCTTACAAAGTTTGTCATTTGTAGAACCAAAAATGATATCATCAACATATATTTGCACCAAAAGTAAGTCCTTTCCATGGTTGACGTAGAACAATGTTTTATCAATAGTCCCTCTGTTAAATCCACTTTCCAGAAGAAACTGAGCTAATGTCTCATACCATGCTCTTGGAGCTTGCTTAAGGCCATAAAGTACTTTATCAAGCCTGTAGACATGATTGGGAAATTTGGGATCTACAAAGCCTGGAGGTTGTTCAACATATATCTCTTCTTCCAATTCTCCATTGAGAAAAGCACTTTTCACATCCATTTGAAAGACTTTAAACTTCTTGTGAGCAGCATAAGCCAAAAATATCCTTATGGCTTCCAATCTAGCAACTGGTGCAAATATTTCATCATAATCAATTACCTCCTGTTGAGAGTATCCTTTTACAACCAGCCTTGCTTTGTTCCTTGTAATTATGCCATCACTGTCAGTTTTGTTTCTGAACACCCATTTTGTACCAACAACAGACCTGTTCCTTGGTCTTGGCACTAGGGTCCAGACTTTATTTCTTTCAAATTCATTTAACTCTTCTTGCATTGCTTGCACCCAATCAGCATCTTGAAGAGCTTCTTCCACTTTCTTTGGTTCAATCCGAGAAAGAAAAGAATGATAGAGACATTCATTTGATGTAGATGTTCTAGTTCTAACACCTGCATCAGGATTTCCAATAATTAAGTCAGGTGTATATGCTTTAGTCCACTTCCTTGCAGATGGGAGGTTTTCTCTAGAACTGGATGCTCCCCCATGATCCATGTTGTCTCCATCAAAATTTTCTGATGCTCCCCCTGAAATTATGCTCTCTGAGTTGGATCCTTCAGAATTTGAGTTTCCAGAAATATCAGAACTTGAGTTTCCAGAATTATCAGAACTTAGCCCATCAGAACTTGAAGAGCCTGTTCTAGGTTCTGATGCTTCTTGAGATGTGGTTGGATCTTCAATATGCTCCCCCTGCACATGTGAATTTTCCTTAGGCGTAGTCACCACAGTTTCAATAACATCAGAGTTTAATCCATCAGAGTTTGTAGTATCAGGATTTACAGAATCAGAATTTAAAACTTCATTTTCGAATCTCAGCTGATCATGATCATTGAAATCTTCAAGTCCAGTAATCTTCTTATCATCAAAAGAGACATTGATAGATTCCATGATAACCCTTGTTCTTAAATTGTAGATTCTGAAGGCTTTTGTAGAAAGTGGATATCCAACAAAAATTCCTTCATCAGCTTTTAGAACAAATTTAGATAGCTGTTCGGGATGAGTCTTAAGAACAAAACACTTGCATCCAAATACATGAAAATACTTCATATTTAGCTTCTTTTTCTTTACCATCTCATATGGTGTCTTTCCATGCTTGTTAATGAGTGTTGCATTCTGAGTAAAACAAGCAATCTGCACAGCTTCAGCCCTAAAGTAGGTTGGCAACTTTGCTTCATCAAGCATAGTTCGTGCAGCTTCAATAAGAGTTCTATTCTTTCTTTCAACAACTCCATTTTGCTGAGGAGTTCCAGGAGCAGAAAATTCCTTCTTGATTCCTTGGTCTTTGCAGAACTCTTCCATGATCAAATTCTTGAACTCAGTGCCATTATCACTTCTTATGATCTTCACAGAATCTTTGACCAATTTATCCAGTTGCTTGACATGATCAATCAAGATAGATGCAGTTTCACTTTTTGTGTGCAAAAAATACACCCATGTATATCTAGTGAACTCATCCACTATGACCATAACATATTTCTTCTTTGCAATAGACATGACATTCACTGGACCAAATAGATCAACATGTAGTAGGTGATAAGGCTCAAGAATTGATGATTCAGTCTTGCTCTTGAATGAAGATTTTCTTTGTTTTGCCTTCTAACATGAATCACAAAGGCCATCAGGAGCAAATACTGACTTTGGCAGTCCTCTCACAAGATCTTTCTTGACTAGTTCATTTATATTGTTAAAATTTAAATGAGAGAGTTTCTTGTGCCAATCTCAGCTTTCCTCAATTGATGCTCTACTTAACAGACAAATTGCAGAACCATCAGTACTTGTTGAAAGCTTGGCTTCATAAATGTTACCATGCCTGTATCCTTTCAGAACAACTTTGCCTGTAGATTTGCTTACAACTTCACAAAGTTCTTCAAAGAAATCCACATGATAACCTCTGTCACAGATTTGACTAACACTCAACAGATTGTGTTTAAGTCCTGAGACCAGAGCTACTTTTTCAATGATGACATTCCCAAGATTGATATTGCCATATCCCAGAGTTTTTCCAATGTTGCCATCTCCATAAGAAACACCTCGGCCAGCTTTCTTCACAAAGTCTGATAGCAGGGCTTTATTTCCAGTTATATGTCCTGAACATCCACTGTCCAGAACTAGGATGTTCTTCCTGTTGCCCTGCAATCACAAAGACCACTAATGATTAATTTTAAGGACCCAGACTTGCTTGGATCCTTTGGCCTTTTTAAGTTTGTTAACATTTGCAGCGGATTTAGCATCAGAGTTTATGTTAACAGTTTTTTGATCAGAATTTGCAATATCAGACTTTGCATCAGAACTTATACTAGAAGGAATAATGCTAACTTTCTTTACAGAAGGTTTTATTTGATAATAGTCATAGTAAAAACTATGATATTCCTTACAAGTATAAATGGAATGTCATAAACTACCATAATGAAAACAAGGATTTTGTGGCTTATATCTAACAGACTGACTCTTAACTCTTGATTTTGAAGGTAAGGAGTTTATATTCTTATTCTTCCTGCAAAAAGAAGCCAGATGGTTAGAATTTCCACAGTTATGACATGTTTTTCTAGGAGCATTAGGAACAGGCTTATAATTGTTACTTTTATTCACACCTTCCTTTCCATTCCTATTTTTCCTAGGTGGCTTTACCTTGTTTACATTCTTAACATCTTTCAGCTTATACTTAAGCTGCTTCTTAGTCATTAAGCCTATGTTAACTTCAGTTAGCTTATCCTGTTGAGGTTTGTCAGAAGTTACTTTCTCCTTAACTTCTGATTTCTCAATATCAGACTTTGCAGTTACAAACTTAACATGATTTACCTTTGGTTTTTGTTTAACAACTATAGGCTCAGTTTCTACAGTTCCCTTACTGTTCTTATCATCTCCTTAACCTAAGCCCTCTTTCCAGTTTCCACTACTAAGAATATCCTGAGTTGCTTTACCAGAGTTAGTCCAAGTCCTGATAATCTCTCTTTCCTTTTTTAACTCAGTTTTTAGAGATTCATTCATTTTTAGCACTTGATCCCTAACATAAAAGGCATCATCTCTATCTTTCTGAGTTTGATGGAACATGTCTAACTCTTTTTCTAAATAATTATTCCTCTTTTTATAAGCAAGATTTTCAGAAGTTAATCTTTCAAATGTTAAAGTTTGATCTTTATAACTAATGAACATGGTCTTAAGATATCTTCTCAACTCAGTAATATCATCAGTATGAAAGGCATAAGTAGTTTGAGGTACCTTTAAGTCAGCAGTATCAGAACTGCTATCAGCATTTGCCATCAAGGCATAGTTTTCCTTATCCTCAGAATCTGTGACAAGAGCCTTGCCTTTGTCACTTTTCCTTTTTCTGCAATCTGGAGATATGTGGCCTTTCTCACCACAGTTGTAGCATTTAACATTTGAGTAATCTCCTCTGTTAGACTTTCCTCCTTTGCCTTCAGATTTTCTGAAACCTTTCTTATCAGAACTTGCACCTTTCCTGGAAAAATTCTTTCCTCTCCTGAATTTCCTGTATGCAATCTTTGTGATCCCTTTCACCATAAGAGCACACAGCTTCATCATCTCCTCATCAGGGTCTATCTCAGATATACTTTCAGTTTCTGAGTCATCATCACTATCAGAACTTGATGACTCAGTATCAGACTTTGTGATGAGAGCCTTTCCCTTGCCTTTCCTTGAGGCAGCTTCTTTGGGAATTTCCTCCTCAGCCACAAAAGCAATTGTCCTTGACTTTCTTCCATTCCTCTTGCTTCTTTGTTCCATCTCAAGTTCATGAGTCTTGAGCATCCCATAAATTTCATCAAGAGTTATTTCATCAAGATTATAGTTGTCTCTTATTATTGTGGCCTTCAAATCCCATATTTTAGGAAGTGCTAACAGAAATATAAGATTTGAATCTTCAGTATCATACTCTTTGTCAACTAGTGACAAATCATTCAAGAGTTTGACAAATTTGTCATATAAATCAGTTAATGACTCATCAAGCTTTGAGTCAAAGTGTTCATACTCTTGAGTGAGTATCGTCTTCTTGTTCTTCTTGATTGAATCAGTTCCCTGACACCTTGTTTCCAAAGCATCCCATATCTTTTTTGCAGTCTTGCATTGAATTACCCTATTTGACATAACATTATCAATGGCACTATGCAGTAAGTGTCTTACCTTTGCATCCTTTGCAATCGATGAGATATCTTCAGCAGTGTAATCACTTTTCTCCTTTGTTACAGACTTTGCTGGCTGACCTGCAACTTCCACAGAGAGTTTGGTTGGCATATGCGGTCCTTCATAAATCCTGTCGAGATATTCTGGATCTGTAGCTTCCAGAAACATAGCCATCTTCACTTTCCATATGGAATACTCAGAAGGTTTCAACATGGGAACTCGTATAATCTCATATCAACTATGAGTTATGGTTTTTGGAGGTTCTTCAGTTTTGGTGGGCTTGGTTGGAGTTTCTTCTTCGGACATGATTGTTTTTGGATCTTAAACTGTTTGTGTGTTAACAGATTGCTCCGATACCACTTGTTAGGTCACACACACTGTAGAAGGGGTTGAATACAATGTTTAGCACAATCAAATCGATTTTAAGAACTCAAGTAACAGAAAACAGATTTTATTCAACACAATAAACTCTGTTACAATATGGAACTGTCCTCTCTCAGTGATGAACAAATTATCACGAGAGCTGCTAGAGTTACAAAGAATAATAACTTCGATAATCGTAACACTTATAGTGTAAACTCTATGCCTGTGTTTATATACTACACAGTTACAAGATAATCTTCTAATTGATATGGAATATAATTATGCTTCCTAAAATATATCAACTAGTTATCTTTTCTTCCAAGTATTCTATTCTTCATAGAATTCCTTCTTCATGCATAATTCTTTATGTCTTAGTCTCGATCTTCTTTCCTTTCAATCAGCCGCCTGCCTTATCTGAAAGTCATCTTAAGTCCTGATATTATCTCCTGATAAATATCTTCTGATCACTTAAGTTCTGATAACTTAAGTTTTGATATCTTAAGTTCTGTCTTCAGTATAAGTGCTGATTTCCAGTTTAGTACTGATTTGTCCTGTAAAGTAAGATCTGAAAACTAAACACAAATCATATTACACATGACATTATCAAATATATCTAACAAAGTAATTTCAAATTTTGGAAAATATTTCAGATTTATTTATAAAATAAATCAATCAATTAATTAAATTAATAAATCAATTTATTTAAATAAATAAAACTGATTTTTAGAATTTATAAAAATAAAAATAAAATCCAAAAACAGTTTTTAGAAATGGATTTTGGGTTTTTCAAATCAAAACCGGGTAACAAAAACGGGCTGTAACCGGGTTATGAAGAACGAATCGGGTCGCCAAGAACACACCGGAAAATCTGCAGATTCCGGTGAGTTCCCAGAGTCGAGAGACTTTGATTCGGGGCTTAAATAACATCTTTTTAACTCATTTTTGCTGGCCTCATAACCCCAACACTCGATTCCAGCCGTTAAATAGTCAAAATCAACCCTAAAACTTATACTCCGACCAAATCAGTTCAAATTTCGGCCAAACATCAATCTACTTCATCTGTACATGAAACTTCAAGGATAATAGCTCAAATCAAAGCTTGCTAACTGTATAATCAAACCCCTAACACCTAACTAACCTCAGCTTCTTCAAAATAAAAAATGTTTAATTCAAAAATTGGGTATTAACCCTAAAGATCGAATCATGCTATACATGATTCTTTTGATGAAATTAAACACATAAATCGACTGTAAATCATCACCTAAAGCTATTCCAATCATCAAATCAATATAATAACCCCAGAATCAAAAAGCCCTAATTCGAACATAAACCCTAGAAATTAAAATTGTAAATATATAAATTAAAACATGAAATTGATGTTATAAGCTGGTAGAACAGATCAAGAGCATCGATTTGAGTACTTACACGATCAGATTTGGTGCTCAGAATCGATCAAAATCACAGTTTGATAATTCAACCCGAATCCGGAAACCCGACCCGATTTGGAGAGAATTTTTTGTTTTTCTGAATTTTTGATAATTTTATTATAATTAATTAATAATAATTAGGCTATCTATAGTAGTAAAATAATACCCCTAATTAAAATCAAGGCCTTAAATATTTCTTTTAATAAAATTAATTGGCCCTTAATTATAATTTTTGGGTAATAGTTTTTTTAATTTTTAAATATCTAATAAATACAAAATATATGCCAAAATTTCCCAAAAATTGTGAATAATTCAAAAATGCAAAGAAATGGAATATTTGAAAGTCCCATGATTTTATATTAAAAAATATGATTTTTGTGGGGTTTTAACACCCGAAGGGGCCCGGAAAAGTCACTTTTCGCGAAACGAGAAAATTCCTAAATTAACTGGATGTTCAGAATAGCGATATGGTGTAAGTCATACTAGGAAAAATAAGGCCAATTATTTTATATGAAATATCAGCTATTAATACAAAGTTTTGGCCGTAAAATTTTTGATACAAAAGCAATTAACACAAAATAAAATACCCAAAAAACATTCTGACTGTACGAAACATATATAGCACATAACAGCTACGGTTTTATGACTAAACACATTTAATGACATAATAAAATACATATTTCACCTTTATTATGATATAATACAGTCGTACTTTCCCAATCATTACAGTTGAGGTAACCAACTCTGAACCTTGAAAATCTGCCAACTTGAATGTTTAAAAAATATTCATCTTTTGAGATTCTGCTCAGCCCCCTTGCCTTGAGTTCATTTGATCTTTGTTCAAACATGTCTATCTCCTTGGCATACTACCTTTTATTCTTGCATGTCTTTCATTCCTTTCTCTCAGCCTCTCAGACATCACAACCTTCAATATCCTTGTACTTGTATCCTTATCCTTCATCAAGCTAATCACCCTCTTCAATTCTGTGGTTGAGAATATTTCCATTACTTCCCTACTAAGCAAAATGAAGGAGCCATCCAAATAGTAGATTCTGACTTCTTACAAAGAGACAACCCAAACTCTGACTATTTCTTTAGACAGTGGTTGAAAATAGTCATCATCTATTATGCTCATGTTTAGAGGAAGAAAATCATCTTGATTAAAACAGTTCTAGATGACTCCAGCATAAGTTTGAATTTTCTTTGGTTTTCTCATAACAGTCTTGAAGTGAGTTCTGGTTGGAGGCTTGAATGAAGGTAGGTTTGAGATTTTCTTTAAAGTGACATGGCTGGATGTGATTGGTATTTTAAGTAGGGAGTTTAAAGTTTGCTTGAATAGGAATTTAGGCTTTTGAGGTTGGATTGGTTGAGAGTTTGTCTGGCTTGGCTTGGAGGTTTGAGTAGGTTTGATTTGTGAAACTTTTACTTCATGGACATCTTTCTTCTTTGTATCTCCTTCTCCATCCATCTTCTTCTTCTTCTTTCCATCATCATTCTCACCTTCCTTACTATTTCCCTTCTCATATACCTTATTGCATGTTGCTTTAGAAGATTGACTTGGATTTGAGCCAGAAGATTTATCTTCATCCTTCTTCTGCTCATCATCATCCAAATCATCTTTGGTGTTGAATTGAGTTCTTGGCAACAAGTGAATAAAAAATAAAAATGTATATTCAATTCAATCACCATTCCTCAAATATCTCCCCAATATCTTTATCATTTCTTCATCTTCTACACTTTTGATATTCTTGTGCTTCAAGTCGGTTTTTATGGTCATTATCAGCCTCAAGTTCCCCATGACACAATGCTTTGGAATCATGAAATGTTTGCACCTTTTGGTTGATGAACAAATGTAGGTCACTCCCTTGCTAGGTTGGAGATATGCTTCTGGAAAAGCATCTATTTCAGCCTTTTTGAGTTTATTTAGCAAGAGAGTGTCCTATAGAATCATTTTGTTGACTTTATTTATTAGGATGTCCAGCTCAGATGCTCTTTTAGATATGAGATAGTGGAGAGACACCTGCATACATATATCCATACCAGAGTCATTAATGTTTGCAACAATCCCCCTTTCTTGAAAGTTGTCTCCTGTCACCATTATCACCCTTAGAAAGTTGATATTTTTGTCTAAAGCCTTTTTGTAGCTGAAGAAGTTGTTGGTTAGAGAAACTCTGAGAGCCCTGAGAAATTCATCAAACCTTTTGTCTAAACAAGGTCCCTCAGCTATTTTTTGTAGTCTTTATTTCCCAACATCATCTTGATTTGTTTGAACTGTGGCTTGGCCGGATGATTTTAGCAGTCTAACTTCTATTTCCCCCTTACTTGGTAGCGGGAAAGATTAGAGGAGTAGGAATTTCAGGCCTAATTGCTTCTAGCAGTTCAGGAAGAGGAATATTCAAAGCTCCTATAATAGCTCCCATAGATACATAATTTTGCATTTGGAGGTGTTTGTGGGAGTCTATTAGGGACTTGATATCATTCTGTTGACTCTGCACCAAAGCTGTCAGTTGGGAAACTTAAGTTGTCAATGGGGCATTGAAAGACTGTAGAGATGAGATTTGAGCTTGCAGGTTTTGAATTTGTGGGTTTGTTGATGTAGACAAGGGTTGTTGTGAGCTTGATGCTGCCAAATGACCAACTGAATTCTGTACAACATTCTTGACCTCCTCTATGACCAAGGCTGAAGGTTCAAACCTAGCTTTGTAAAGTTGATCCACCTTGACCTTTATGTTAATATTTTGAGTAATTTGATTCCGGATCACTTCATGTAGAGCTTTGAAAGATTTCCTTAGCTTGGCCATATTTTATTCTACAGGAGTGAGAGAGAGGGCTTGAAGTCTTTCTGAAAACCTATTGAACTTGGTCTTAATGCTCTGAAATGTAGGCATCAGCTCATCAATCTTATCATTCACCAATTTCTTGAGTTTGATTCTTGACTAGAGTGCTTTCCATAGCTCTTCCAATGTGATGAAAGGCCTTCAATTATGCTTTGTACACCTCTGTCACAACATCATATACTTCCTGAGGAGTGAGAACCTTAGCATTACTTCCCAAAATGGTGACATATTCCTTTCTTAATTTTTCTAAGGCCTCATCCATAGTGGTAGTAAAATCCTTTGAGAGCCATGCATCCACATTACCATCTGCTTCATCTGCAATTTTCTCCTGCTGCTCTTCAACATCTGTTGTGAATATGTTGAGTACTTGATGATTACCTAAACAAAACATCTAAGTAGATTTTACTTAGTGAAATAATGTAGCACTCGACGGATAACTCATTATAGTCCCGACGGATGATTAACTTATTATCCATCGAGTGAGTAGCTTATGTAATAATAAGTTTGCAGCACAGTGTTGTATGCACCTTTGTATAGAATCTGTAGTAGCATATAAGTCATGTTGACTTTAACTAGATATGCAGAATAGGTTGATTAACTGTACATAAGCAATGTCTTGTAATTCTGTATAAGTGAAATGAAGTCAAGTGCCAAAATAGCTACCAACGGATGATTAACAAAGCTTCGACGGATGACCAAAATAGCTATCAACGGATGTTTAACATAGCAGTCGACGGATGATCAATTAAGTCATCGACGAATGATTTGAAAGTCGACAGATGATCATATCAAGATTCAAACATCAATTGAACAGTGAAAGCTGACACATAGCCATTGAGTTGGATACAAGTACACTGTGGAAGCCCATTAACTGGGTAATAGAGGACGAAAAGCAGCAAAGATCAAGACTGTTAGATTTTATATTTGTTCAGTTCTTTTGACTTTGTAATCTTGGTAATATATAAACCAAGAGAGTAGCAAATAAAAAAAATAACTGAGATAGCTAAGAAACAACAACAGAGAAATCTTTGTAAGCACTATCTTTAGCATTTCCTGTGTTCTTAGCAGTTCTATTTTGTAAGCAGCCGTGAGCATTTCTGTACACAGAGTCCTCTCGATATATTAAATATATCTCTGGTGGAATTGTTTAAATCCACCAGAAAGTTTTTAAAGACTCTTGTTTTTAATTACTTATGTTTTGATTCATTCAAGTTTACATTCCGCATTGTGCTAATCAAAACAAATATATCTATAATCGAGTTGAACATTTTTATTTCAAGAAAAAGGTTCAAGAATTCCATTCAACCCCCCTTCTGTAATTCTTGCTATATTGTTAAGGGACTAACAATTGGTATCAGAGCAAGCTCTTAATCTACAAAGAGTTTAAAGATCAAAACAATTCAGCAAGATGAACAAGAAAGATGTTGGAGTCAAGATTCCTTTTCTTGATAAAGATAATTACCATCATTGGAAGGTAAAGATGCATCTTCATATGCTTTCTCAAGATGAGGCCTATGTGGACTGCATAGAAAGAGGCCCTCATGTTCCAATGAGAGCTGCAACAGGAAATGAACCATCTGTTCCAAAGCCAAGGCATGAATGATCTGATCCTGATATTGAACAAGTCAGGAAAGATAAAAAGGCCATGAACATTCTGTTCAATGGTGTTGATGCAGACATGTTTGATAACATCATCAACTGCAAGACTGCCAAGGAAGTTTGGGACATAATACAGATAATATATGATGGTACTGAGCAAGTAAGAGAAAATAAAATGCAACTCCTGATTCAGCAATATGAGCATTTTCACAATGAAGAAAGTGAGTCACTCACTGACATTTTTAGTAGATTCCAAAAGCTACTAAATGCTCTTAAATTGCATGGAAGAGTCTATCAGACTAAAGACTCCAATCTGAAATTTCTCAGATCTCTTCCAAAGGAATGAAAACCAATGACAGTCTCATTGAGAAACTCACAAGATTATAAGGAGTTTACTTTGGAGAGACTGTATGGCATTCTGAAGACCTATGAGCTTGAGATAGAGCAGGATGAAAGAATGGAGAGAGGAAAGAAGAAAGGAGGATCCATTGCACTAGTGGCTGAACTGGAAAAGGAGAAGGAAGTAAAGATGGAAGCTGTGGAATCAACTTCAAAGGCCTGTGAAAGCAAGGGTAAAGGGCTAGCTGCAGAAAGTGAAGATTCATTGAGCCAAGATGACATGGAGGACATTGATGAGCACCTAGCATTCCTTTCAAGAAGATTTGCCAAGATCAAGTTCAAGAAGAACTTTGGAGTTGCCAAGCCAAATAGAAACATGGTGGATAAATCAAAATTCAAGTGTTTCAAATGTGGCTTGGCAGGGCATTTTGCAAATGAGTGTAGAAAGTCAGATTCCAGTAAGAAAAGATTTGAGTCTGTGGATTATAAGCAAAAATACTTTGATCTACTCAAACAGAAGGAAAGGGCTTTTATTACACAAGAGAATGATTGGGCAGCTGATGGTTTGGATGAAGATGAGGATGTCAGCTATGTCAATCTAGCCCTTATGGCCAAGTCTGATGAAACAGAGACAAGTTCCTCAAGCAATCAGGTAATCACTACAAACCTTGCTCATTTATCTAAAGCTGAGTTTAATGATGCAATAAATGACATGTCTACAGAATTGTATCATTTGCGTGTTACACTTAAGTCCCTCACTAAAGAAAATGCTAAAATCAAAGAAAACAACTTGTTTTTGAGTGAGAGGAATAATATGCTTGAGTCTCAGTTTGTTGAGTTTGAGAAACTAAAAATTAAGTGTAGAATTGCCAAGGAGGAATTAACTGAGTCCTTGAAAAAGGAAGAAATTTTAAAGAAGCAGCTCGATCGTGAACAGGAGGTGATTAAAGCATGGAAAACATCCAGAGATGTTCATGCTCAAATCACCAAGGTTCAAGGAATTGAGTCTTTTTGTGATGAAGCCTGGAAAAAGAATAAGGAGAAACTAGAACCTATTTTGGTAGATGGATTGCTGACAGATGTAGACTCGACGGATGATGAGGACTATCCGTCGGATAACAAAAAGTGTTATCCGTCGAATGATAAAAATCCTCATCCGTCGGCTGTGAGCAAACCCATTAGCAAAGCCAAATTAACCAAGCTAAATGAAAAGTATGGGTCTGTTTCCAAGAACTTTGTTTCAGGAGAGTCAAGTCAAGCCAAGAAAGGGAAGAAGCCTAATGTTGGTCACATGACTGTCAAACAGTTAAGTGACAGACTTGAGAAGATAGAGGTAAAAACAGAGACTAAAAGGAAAAATAATAGGAATGGTAAAGTAGGGATTAACAAACATAATAACTACACATCTGACAAATATGCTCCTAGAAAAATCTGTGTCAAATGTGGTAGTGTAAATCATTTGTCTGTTAATTGCAAATCTGCCATGCCTACTCCCATGTCTGTTCAGCCTCAATTCTCTAACATGAATGACATGCCTCCCATGCATGTTAATGATATGCCTACACAGAACATAAATGCATAGTTTGCTAATATGCCATTTGCACCTGATCCATATTATGCTGCATATAATATGCCTCAAATGCCATTTAGCATGCCTTACCGGAATAACATGTTTGCACCAAGCATGCCATTTCCTGTTAGCCATAACATGCATGATAATTATGTTGCATCTAGTGGTTTCAAAGGCCCAACCCAAATGACTAAGGAAGAATCTGAAATTCCTAAGTCAAATGAGTTAAGACCTAAGAAACAGAAGAAGAAAGCTAACAAGGCAGGACCCAAGGAAACTTGGGTACCAAAATCAACTTGATTTGATTCTGATGTGTGCAGGGAAACAGAAGGAATCTTTGGTACTTGGATAGTGGTTGTTCAAGACACATGACTGGCGATTCTACCCTGCTCACAGAGTTTGAAGAGAGAGCTGGCCCAAGTATCACTTTTGGAGATGACAGCAAAGGTTATACTGTGGGATATGGCTTGATTTCAAAGGACAATGTCATCATTGAAGAGGTTGCCTTAGTGGATGGTCTCAAACACAATCTTTTTAGTATCAACCAACTTTGTGATAAAGGCAACTCAGTAACCTTCAACAAAGAAACCTGTGTTGTGATTAATAATCAAAACAACAAAGTGGTTCTCACTAGTGTGAGAAGAGGAAATGTGTATCTAGCTGACTTCAACTCAACTAAAGCAGAATTTGTAACTTGTCTTCTTAGTAAAGCAAGTCAAGATGAAAGTTGGCTATGGCACAAGAAGCTATCCCATTTGAACTTCAAGACCATGAATGAGCTGGTAAAGAAAGAGCTAGTTAGAGGCATTCCTATGGTGGAGTTTACAAAGGATGGACTGTGTGATGCCTGCCAAAAAGGGAAGCAGATTAAAGCATCATTCAGGAAGAAACTTGATTCAGCAATTGAAGAGCCTCTACAACTGCTTCACATGGATTTGTTTGGACCAGTCAATATATTGTCAATCTCAAAGAAAAGATTTTGCCTAGTAATTGTAGATGATTTCTCAAAGTTCTCTTGGACCTATTTCCTAAAGTCCAAGGATGAAGCTAGTGAAATCATCATCAATCACATAAGGCAAGTTAACAATCATCCTGATTTCAAAGTTAGAAGAATCAGGAGTGATAATGGAACTGAGTTCAAGAACTATGTCATGAGAGCATTTTGTGAGGAAAATGGAATCTTGCATGAGTTTTCAGCAGCAAGGACTCCACAACAGAATGGAGTAGTGGAAAGAAAGAATAGATCTCTTATTGAAGCTGCAAGGACAATGCTTAAAGAATCAAAACTACCAACATACTTCTAGGCTGAAGCTGTAAACACTGCATGCTACACTCAGAACATCTCTCTGATTAATCAAGCAAGATGCATGACACCTTATCAATTGTTCAAGAACAAGAAGCCAACTCTGAACTTTCTTCATGTCTTTGGCTGTAAATGCTATATTCTGAGAAATCAAACTGATCAAAATGGGAAGTTTGATGCTAAAGCAGATGAAGGAATTTTTGTTGGATATGCTGTTAGTAAAGCATATAGAGTCTACAATCTAAGAACCAACATTGTTGTTGAATTTATACATGTTGTGTTTGATGATAAAAAGATTGAAGGACTAAAAGATGGAGATTACCATGAGAGCCTCAAATTCGACAATGTTGAGATGGTCAGTGATGAAAGTGATGATGAGAGTGATCAAGAAACAGTGTCTAAGGATAATGCAGACAAATCTACGACAAATGAAGCACAAAACTCAACATCCGTCGAGTTACATAACGCTTCATCCGTCGGAAGGCAATCTGTATTATCCGTCGGAAGACAACCTGCCTCATCCGTCGGTACTCAAAATTCACCATCCGTCGGGTTATCAAAAGGAGCAGGAAGTCAAGGCAGATCACCCATAGAAAGCACCCCAATCTCAAATCAAAGATCCACAAACTCAGGGGGAGTTTCTAGCAATCAAAACTCAATCACACATCAAGACAACATTGAGGTCTCTTCATCTAGGGCTAATCTACCTCAACCAAGAAAATGGACAAAAGATCACCCCTTTGAACTGATTATTGGTGATGTTTCTTCCAGAGTTCAAACCAGGAGAGCAACTCAAGAAGAATGTCTATACAGCAGCTTCCTGTCTAAGGAAGAACCAAAGAAGGTAGAAAAAGCCTTGTTAGATCCTGATTGGATTTTAGTTATGTAGGAGGAGCTAAACCAATTCGAAAGGAATAAAGTATGGAAGCTGGTACCCAAGCCTACAGGAAAGAATCCAATAGACACCAAATGGGTATTCAGAAACAAGATGGTTGAAAATGGCATAGTAGTAAGGAACAAAGCAAGATTGGTTGCTAAAGGCTATTGTCAGCAAGAAGGAATAGATTTTGATGAAACATTTGCTCCTGTTGCAAGACTTGAAGCCATCAGAATCTTCTTAGCCTATGCAGCCCATGCCAATTTCAAGGTCTATCAAATGGATGTCAAAAGTGCCTTTCTGAATGGAGATTTGGAGGAAGAAGTGTATGTAAGTCAACCTCCTGGCTTTGAAGATCCAAATTTCTCAGAGTATGTCTATTATCTACTGAAAGCACTTTATGGACTGAAGCAAGCACCTAGAGCCTGGTATGACACTTTATCAAAGTTCCTTTTGGAAAATCACTTCACAAGAGCTACTGTAGATAAAAATTTATTTTTCAGAAATATGAATGGCTCTAGCATACTTGTTCAAATTTATGTAGATGATATTATTTTTGGCTCTACAGATGAGAAACTTTGTAAAAAGTTTGCCAAACTAATGCAAAGCAAGTATGAAATGAGTATGATGGGAGAACTAACTTACTTTCTTGGTTTACAAGTTAAGCAAGTTAGTGATGGAATATTCATTAGTCAAACTAAATATATTTTTGATCTTTTAAAGAAGTTTGATCTAATGGATTGCACATCAGCAAAAACTCCCATGGCCACTGCAACTAAGCTTGAACTAAACACTACTGAAAAGTCTGTGGATATTTCAAGTTATAGAGGCATGGTTGGCTCACTTCTGTACTTAACAGCTAGTAGGCCAGATATAATGTTTGCTACATGTTTGTGTCTTGATTTCAGGATGATCCTAGAGAGTCTCATTTGATAGCAATTAAGAGAATCTTCAGATATCTCAAAGGAACACCAAACCTTGGCATTTGGTATCCTAGAGATTCTGGCTTTGATCTAACGGGTTATTCAGATGTAGATTATGCAGGTTGCAGAATTGATAGAAAAATCACAACAGGAACCTGTCAATTTTTAGGAGACAAGCTTGTGTCCTGGTTCAGTAAAAAGCAAAATTTAGTTTCTACTTCTACAGCTGAAGCTGAATATATTGCTGCTGGCGGATTCTGTGCATATATTTTATGGATGAAAAATCAATTGCTAGACTATGGTTTGCAAGTTGAAAGGATTCCTATTTTATGTGACAACACAAGTGCAATTGCCATCACTGAAAATCCAGTGCAACATTCAAGGACAAAGCATACAGACATCAAGTACCATTTCATAAGGGAACATGTAATGAATGGTACTGTAGAGTTACATTTTGTTCCAAGTGAGAAGCAACTTGCAGATATTTTTACCAAGCCACTGGATGAATCCACCTTTTCTAGGTTGGTAAGTGAGTTAGGTATGCTTAATTACTCTTGAATTTATCTGAATTATTTTGCAAGTTGAAAAGTAGCCAGAAATTTAACTGATTTTTAGTCCTGGATGAAAATTTTGGCTAAGTCAAAATTTGCATCTCGACTGATGACCATTATCCATCGAGTTGAGTCATCCATCGATATACAAATTGTAAATAAAAATTAATTACTTTTCTGGAGTATTTTAAAGCTCGACGGATAACAACTTATCCTCATCTGTCGAAGTGTCTAAATCTTAACCGTTAATTCCCTGAACATTATCCATCGAGTATACTTACAGTTTGTAAGCATTACACGACGGATAATGGGTGGAATTTTTTTACAGTTTATTTTAAAATGGCTATTTTAAACAATTTCTATTGGGTAATTTACTTCTCTTTATTATTTTTATCAGTTGATTTTGAGTAAAGTATAAAAGCTTATTTCATTCTAATCATTTTCTTTTATCATTCTCAAATTCAACTGTGTTACTTCATTCTCTCTCAAGCAAAAATCCCCTTTCTCTTCAAGCTTTTCTTCTCTAACAATGGCACCCGTAGTTAAGATCATGTCACATACTGGGTTCATCTATGAGAAGAACAACTTCACTGCCTTGGTCAATAAGGGGATTCAGCAATCTGAAGACTATCATAAGATGATGGACTTCGTGAACAACTGCAAGTTAAGTTTTTCCATGCTGGAATCACCCACAATTTATTGTGAAGTTGTTGAGGAGATGTGGACAACAACAATCTATAACTCTACTGACAAAACCATCACTCTAACCATCAAAGGTAATGATTTCTGTATCAATAGTGATGTCATAAAAGCATGTTTCAAGATTCCTGATAATAATGTAACTGCACCACACACTGACACTGATATTGTCAATATGCTCAATTCCATTCATTATGCACTTCCTACTGCAAAACTAAGTGAAATTAGAAGACTAGGTCTTAGGAAGGAACGGAGTTACTTGTGTGATGTAGTAACTAAAGTCTTTTCTAGAAAAATCAGTAATTTTGATTCTGTGAACATTTCCATGCTTAACATGCTATACATGCTAGTTACAGACAAATATTACAATTTCAGTGACCTTGTTGTGTATGAGTTAGGTTTTAAACTAGGTGACTTAGCCAAAAGAGGAAAGAATATTTACTATGCTAGATTTTTTATGATTTTGGCTAACCATCTTTGTCAAGAGATTGAACTTGAGAACCCAAACAACAAATTAGCTTGTTGGGTTCAAGAGAGAAGAATCATTGCAGACTTGAACAGAGCCAACCATCACAAGAATGTGCCAATGTTCTATTTTCCTGTAATGCTGACACCTCAGGTAAGTGAGGTAAGTTCATCCAGACCCTCAATTACTCCAATCTCTTCTATTTCTTTGACTTCAGGCATAGCTATGGCAACTGTGACAATGACCAAACAGTTGCTTACCAAAGCTGCCAAAACAACTGCAATTTCTAAATCCAAATCAAAGAAAACTCCCTCTGGTATCTCTCAAAAGGTACCAGTTGAAAAATCTACCAAAGCCAAAGAGGGGAGTGTGAAGGAGGGTAAGATAGGTGAGGGAAGTGGTGAACATCAAAGAAACCCCAAGGATAAGGTTGGAGAGTTGAGTGAATCCCAGCCTAGCCACACTGCAGTTTCCCAACAAACTGTAGTGCTTAAAAAGGACAAAAGCTCACTTCTAGCTGCATCCTCCCAAAAGGGTGTGGCTATTGAACAAAGCTCTCATCCAAGAGCACAGGCCAAGAGGGTTAGGGACACAAGCTCACACCAACTTACACTAGAAAGAAGAAATCCAAAACAACTGGGGATGCACAGGGCACACACTTAGTGCAAACTGGTGCTAAAGACACAGTCCCTGCACCTTCTCAAATTCAGATTGATGTGGCTCCAATAAATGTGGAGTCACAGCCAAAATCTCTCATAATAGAAGTCACAGAAACACAATACTCACCAACTAACTCACTGGAAGTGGACATGATAAACACTTCAATTCTTGATTCCCCTTCTTTAACTCTGTTGGGGAAGCCAAAATCTAGTGCAAGTGAGCATCATCTTTTAGATGATTTGTTGGCTCACTTGCCAATTCTTTCTGATTCTATTGTGATATCTGTGCCTCAAATAACTTCAATCAACACAGAGTCAACAATAGTTTCTCTTCCCACCTCATTCATTTCTACTCTCTCGATGGATATTGCTCATCCGTTGAATAGTGATTGTATCCCGATGGATAAGCTTAACAGCAGTTATCCGTCGGACAGCTTTACCACTCACCCGACGGATATCACTTATCCGTCGAGTGTCTCTGCACAACTTCAAACTTCAATAATTTCAAGTGCAGAAGATTTGGTGGTAATACAATCACTCTTAGGACTGAGAGAGGAGAGTGCATTGAGTGAGAGGCTGGGTTGCTCCCAGGCAAAAGGAGAGGAAAAGAGTGAATCTCAGCAATCCATTCATTCAGGATTGGCAAAAGTGAGTGAGAGGAGTCCCACCTTAGTAGGTGAAGGTGAGGGTGTGAGGGTGGGGAGCCAGGGTGAGACCCTGATGCAACAAAAGAGAGAATATGAGAGAAAGGCAGGTACTGGAGAAATAAGGATGGAACCAACCATTGCTAGTGAGTCAATGATTGTGGATGATGCTGAAAAGGAAAGACAATTTCAGCAACATTACAAAGCTGTAATTGATAACATTTCCTTGGATGCTGACACTTTTACTCACCCTGTTTCAGCCTATCAACTGTTGGCTGCTCAGGGCAATGTGGAGGCAGAGCAGACTTTGAATTTAGTGCATACCACAGAATCTCTTCAAAGAGATAAAGCTGCTGTGAACAGAATGCCTTCTCAAGCTGGAGAGCCATCTGAAGAATTTGGAGTAAATTCTGATGATGATGACTCTGGTTCTTTGGATGGAAGCATGAACTTAGGGGGAGCTGAAGGCCCAAGTTCTGCTTTCAGTTTACCTAAATGGGCATGGGCAAAGGAATTTTCACCAGGGCAATTTGAGGTGTCTTTGGTAAAACAAGTAATAGCTATTCAGCAGGCCCTTCAGGAAACTTCAGATGCTGGTACCAAGGCTGTTCTTCAAGCTCACCTAGACTCTTTACATTTAATGAAGATCCAACACTCAAGACAGAATCTCAGTGTGGATGAATTGAAAAAGGATATAGCTGACTTAAAGACATATAACTCTGAGTAGCTGGATTCAATAATGCCATATGGTACCATGCATGATCTATTACTAAGATTAAGGAGAGAATCAGATTCTGACAAGAAGATAGCCAAGCTGGAGAACAGAGTTCATGTGGCGCCCTCCGAACCCGGGTCAGAAGTTTGGGGTCCACAACACAAACACAATATATGAACCTGTATAAGAAATATTATTGATAATGACCCTGCTTCACAAAACCATGGATCGCAACAGGTTAAAGTATGAAAACAAGCCACGACCTTAACTTTTATTACAACGTACCAAATTTCCCTCTAATTTAACTTACAACTGATAATAAAAGTATTTTTACAATTTTACTATCTCACTACCGCCACAAGTTTCTGCTAGCTCGATCCAACTCAATCTGGAATCCTAGCTCGTACATTGAACTGGGAAACCTCGCTATCAACCGTATCCCTCTTAACTGTAGAATACATAAAAAAAAATTCGCAAGAGTGAGCTAACTAACTCAGCAAGTTATAATAACGATAACTGAGGTTAAACAATGATCAAGTGAAATGATTCAGATGAATCATGTTTCTTTTTAACTAATCATTAGAATTAGATATTCATTTTAAGTTTTGAAAACCAAGGTTAGGCTGCTGATCAGTCACGCACTAACCCCGAGCAAAGCACACAGCACTGCTCTAACTACTGGATCCAAGGCACACATTGGCCTATAATTGATCACGAATCTGGTCTGACCACGAATCTGGTCTACATTTAGAAAACTATCCAATCCTAAAACAATTCAATATAATAAACAATGTATTTCAATAAGCAAGATCATAATTATATTGATAAAGCATTTGCATAAAAGCGTAATACGATTTATGAGTATCATCAGGGTATATCAAGGTATGTATGGGAAACGGTTTTCAGCCTGTAAAAGGATCAGGTATTAGACAAATAATGGTTTTTCAAGGTATAGTTCTTTGATGTTTTAAAGAACGATTGGAGTATAAAAGTTTATGTTGTTTTTGAACAATTTTGTTTCAGTGTTTGGTGTTTGGTAGTTATACATTTGGGAAGTGGTATCATAGTTGTGTGATTTGGTATCTGAGGATCAACAAAGGATGGTTTACAAGGAATAAGGCTTACGGCTCAAGATCAAGAAAATCAGGGTTCAAGGTTTGATAGTTTAAAGCACTTACAATATAAAACAGGAGTTATTTTGAATAATAGCGACATGTTATAAAACAGTTCGAAAACATTGGTAATATATCTTGAAGAAAAGTTCAGAAATACTTGCCTTACAAGGCTTTATAACTATTACTGATCAATTCTGGACCAACTCTGCCGCTTAGGCTTTTACGTTCAACCACTATATCACTCTGGATTCGACCTCAATACTTAAATCCCTTGATTGGGACCTTACTGAGCTTTTCGATTCACCACCAACTATCTTTCATCCAATTCCAATTCTCGGGCATTCCGACTAAAACCTACAAGGTCGAAACATCCTAACTTAGACATTCGATTATGCTTGACATATCCTCGCTAACAATCTACCCAAACGTTAATAAAATCCGACTCGTAACATACTTCATATAATAATACACATACTTAGGGTTCACGTTCTCGAAAATCGATTCAGTGTTCGTTTTCGGAAAATATCTATACTCTTTATTTTACGAAATCAAGGTTATCGATTTAGAAAAATATTTCATCACGTCATACAATCAAGTTTCGTATAAAACACACACATATATATATAGATATAGTCACTCAACATCCCGATAATCATCGGGTACGTTTTCGTATTTGCGTAGTTCAATTCTCGAAAATTGGGCAGCGTTTTCTTCGTTTATCGGACTACCCGTCGAATACAATCGACGTCAATTCACCACAACAATCCATAATCACAAAAATCAACATCCATAATTTCCCAACCACCAATTCAATACTATTATTAATTATTATTCGCATTTTACATTTATTTATTTATTAAGTTAGGACTCAGAATATAATCATCACGGTCCACCGTCGGCTCGTCGAGGCTCATCGCCGACGGCGGTAAAATTCATCGGTGCCCAAATCATTCGGGTTTCCAATACAAATTTTACCGATTTAATCGCAATTATCCCTGTATAGAAATATATTTTCATTTTAAATAATCAATTCAATCCATACAAATATGCATCACAGTAACAAAACTATCAGAGAACAACCACCACACGCACGCGCGGGCGGCCAACACAAGAACGACAATCAAAATCAACACAGAACCAGGGACGGTAACAATCACAGGTCGCAACAACAATACACATAGGAAAAACACGCATCCACGCGCCACCACTTCATCGGCGAAACCGAGAAGGGCGGCGATTCGGAAAACACAGGCGGCACATAATTAGATTGAACCCTCATATATACTACACAAACATGTGTATATATATATATGTTATTCAACAACTGAAACTGAAACCAAGCACCATAGCCGGAAAGAGAAAGCAGCCGGAATCTTACCGGAGGAACAGTGAAAAAGGGGATGCAACCGAAAGAGAGAAAAGAAATGGGGTATAAGAAATCGAGTAAAAGGAGGATGGAGAATTAAAGAGAGGATTTATAAAGAGATTGATTAATTGAGTTGTGTGTATATTTTATTCAATCTGCTGCTAACACAACTGAAGGTTAACAAAGTTTATACATGTATCCAACTGATTATCCAACTGATTGACACGTGTCCTTATTACTGGCTGTAAGCCCAATCCCGTTCCGAAATTCGTAATTTAACGAATCGAGTTGCGAATAAAACAAATTAGGAAAATCATAAAAATAGTTTTAAAATATTATGAATATCCCGAAGTAAGTAAAAATGAAATTTTTCATAATTTAAAACAATCTCTGAAACATAATGTATACCCGCATTATCAATGAAACGAAACAACGAGCTCGTGAAATTAATCCCGAAAATTTCCAAAATAATTTTAAAATTCTCGGAATATTCCAAACTTAAATAAATATGAGTTTCATAATTTTTGAAGAATTTTAGAATTAAACATGGATTTTACAAATAAAAGCAATCAGAAAATCATTTAAAGATAAATAATTACTAAAATATTGATTTCTCAATTTTATAAAATCCTAAAAATAATTATTATAATTATAAAATCATAAAATAATTTTAGAGACATTCCAAATATTTATGCAAATAAATTTGCACTAATTCTATTTTTGAAAGTGAAAATAATTCAACACAGCTCCAGAATTCATCACACGGACAATCCGGTACACCATAAATCACACATAGCTACTAATCAAACAACACGTAGCGGTCAAGACCAATACACATATTTTATTTATTTAATAATTTTCGTATTCACGTATTTAAATAATTCAAAAGTACACGAGTCGTTATATCCTTCCCCCCTTAAAAAGATTCTGTCCTCAAAATCTGGTTTAATTAAACGAGTAAGGATATTTGTCAAGCATATCTGACTCTAGTTCCCAGGTAGTGTGGCGCCCTCCAAACCCGGGTCTGAAGTTTGGGGTCCACACACACACGTTAATTATAACCTGCTTATAACAATAATAAAAATAATAATAATATATGCAATGACCCTACTTACCAACCACCACGGACCGCAACAGGTTAAAGTATGCACACAAGCCAAACACACTAATATATTACAAACCGTTCAAATCCCAACTATTTCAAATTCAAACTGAGTATTAAACATTATTACAAACTTTTACAAACTTAAATTATTCCAAAAGAAGCCTACTAGCTCAGCTTTCTCAACCTGAACCCCTAGCTCTCGCGCTGGACTGGGGATCCTCTTTACTAACTGGTTCCTTTTTAACTGGAAAGAATATAAACAACATCGCACAAATGAGCTAACTAGCTCAGCAAGTCACAATGACAAAACTGAGAATAATGATCATCAAGTGAATATGTTTATGATATCAAGTGAACAATGGATTATGATTTAGAGACTTTTAATTTAAAAACCAAGGTTAGGCTGCTGATCAGTCACGCACTAACCCCGAGCAAGGCACACAGCATTGCTCTAACTACTGGATCCAAGGCACACATTGGCCTAACTTGACCATTATATGGTCTGACCATGAATCTGGTCCACAATTTTATAAAAACAATCCAATTCTAACATAATAACAGAATATGCAATAATAAACAATAAGCGAAATCATTAACAACAATAAATGTTTAACAATGAAAGGGTTTAAATCCTTATAAGGATCAACAAGGTACTTTTAAAGCTTGAATGCTGGTTAATGAAAGAATTGGATAACAAAGGAAACAACGTTTCATGGTTTCAAGGATTTGGTCTTTCAAAGCATAAGATATCATGGATCGAGTATATAATAATTCAATTCAGTGTCTGGTATTTAGTTTGTATGTATTTGTGGAGTATTATCGTAAATTTGTGGTTCTTGTTTGGGTATACAATAATCAATGGCTTAGAAAGAATATGGTTCATAGCTCAAGAACAATAACTGAAATCAAGATTTAGGTTTCCGTGCTTCAAAGCACTTGCAATGTTAACAAGACTATCAAGAATTACAATATCTCGAGAAAGTTCAGAACACTTGCCTGATATTAGCTTACTATCCTGCACTTGCTTTCAATCACAATTGTCTTACTCCTCAACTACCTGTTTCCCTTTCCTACGCCTTGCCTCTTCTGCTCACATATCATAAGCATCTATCAATCATCAACTCACAGGATTCTATTCAACACATACTTCTATCTACCCTTCATTTTACCCAAATCCGATTAACGGATTGAAATCTATGCAATAACCAAGTAAACACCGAATATATAGACCGATAATCAAACAACAGGTCACGTATAACACATAATACATCACATAATCAATGACATATCATCTATAAAGAAGTCTCGGGTCATAAATATGCTTTCGGGTATTTAAAATGATTTTTAAAACATTTTTCGGAATTAAAACGGGTCGTTGGATCAATTTCAGGTTAATAAACAGGGTTCGGTTGGCCCATTCTGGCTCCGAAATAATTTTAGAATAATTATCGAGCCTTGGAAATAATTTAGAATAATATTTTAAAGCTCGAAACTATTTTTCAGAATTTTTAAATCATTTTTAAATAATTAAATCTAATTAAATAACTAATTAAAATCAATTAATAATTAATTAAATCAATTAATCAATTAATTTTTGAATTAATTGACTAATTAATCAATTAAAAATTAACTGAAATTAATTAACTAATTAATTCAGATTTATTTGTGAATTAAAAATAATTTTCGGAATTAAAATAATAATTTTTAGAATTTTCAGAAATTAAAAACGAATTTTTATAATAAAAATAAATAGGAAATATGATTTTTAAATATTTTTAAAACAGAAATCCAATTTTTGCAAAGTCTGGAAACTACAGGGACCAAACTGCATCGTTTTCAAAACTGCAGGGACCAAACTGCAATTTTGCAGTCCAGTCGCCGGAAAAAGTCGGGGGTGGCCGGAGAACAAGTTCCCGACGTCCTCACCCCACCAACACCTCCAGATTAACACTACACAACACCAGGAACTTGTTCATGCATTCAAAACATTCTAATCATCCCTGTTCTGGCCGGAAATTGGCCAAGAACATCGCCGGTTTCCGGCGAACATCGCAAATCTTTAAAACACAACTCCCTTCGATTCAAGCATCCTCTGTTAACGAGCTATATATCAATCGATTACAAATTTTATAAGGAACACAACCCATTATAAATCAACAGCTAATAACCCCTGAATTAAAAACCCCCAAATTTCAATTGAAAACATTCATACGGGTTATAAACCCTAATTTTGAAATTCGAAAATCAAACTCAAATTTGAACATGTTATTGAACTCCAAATCAGACGTATGACATATGAAAATCATCAGGAAAACAAGCTCTACAACATGCAATCATTAAATCATACAAACAATCATCCGAACAAAAATTCATATTTTTAATAAAATAAATTCGAAAATAAATAAATTTTTAGAAAAATAACCTTGATTTCTGCAGTGAAACAAAGCTCAGAATCTGATAGAACACCTCAAATCCTTCATTTTGGTTACTCAAGCTTTAAAAACAGAGATCGGTAACGCCTTCGTTTTGCTGTTTGATTCTTAGAACAGTTTATGTAATTAGGGTTTTTCTCTGAAAATTATATAATTAACTATCTGCAAATGATTTTGATACGAAATAAAATACGGTAAAAGGCTATTTATAATTATGGAAAATTTGTATCCCGTTGCATCATTCTGGATATAAAACGGTACGTTTATTTGTAAAAACTGATCCAAACGGTATCGGTTTTCGGAATAATTATCCAAATTAGTACGATTTGTACTGCGGTCTTGGTCTCAGCGCCTGGTTACACGTATTACGAAGTGATAATTGGGATAGTTTAATAAAAAGCTCCCGTTATCGAAATACGGGTTTTATTGATTTACCGAAACGAATATTGTATCGAAAATGTTGCGCCGGGACCCGCGCAGGACAAACCGTAAGCCGGATCTAAAAAGTCGAAACATGGAAAATGCTCGAAATATTACAATTAGGTTAGGAAGGAGTTCTCGAAAGAGTTTCGGGTTCCAAAAACGTAACAACGGTTGACGTCGGTTGGTTCCCGTTTTTATAAAATAGATTTTAATTACCCGGAAAAAGATTTTAGAAATTTCATATGATTCTTATAAATCCATAATCACATAAAAATAATTAGGAAGATATGACAATTATCTATATTTTATTTTGGACATATAAGAATTAAAATACTCAATTAATATTATTTTTGAATATTCAAGTACAGATAACAATTAACAATTAGCTCATAGAATAGATACTGAACACACATAATAATTATATAATAGCAAAATAATTACACGATATGTCCCGGATATTACATCCTTCCCCCCTTAAAAGGATTCTGTCCTCAGAATCTCTAAGAAAACAAATGAGGGTATTTTTCTCTCATATCACTTTCTAACTCCTAGGTTGACTCTTCAACCTTTGGGTTTCTCCACAATACTCTTACTAACTTTACCACTTTATTTCTCAATACTTTCTCTCTTGCCTCTAGAATCTCTATCGGACTCTCTACATATGATAAATCTGCCTGAAGCTCTATTGGCTCATATTCCATTACATGTCTGGAGTCTGGATTATATTTCTTAAGCATTGATACATGAAAAACATTGTGAATGTGCTCCATGTGCGGAGGTAACGCCAATTCGTAAGCTACTTTGCCAACGCGCTTTAGGATCTCAAAAGGTCCGACATATCTTGGGCTTAGCTTCCCTTTCTTTCCAAACCTCGTTAGTCCTTTCCATGGTGATACTTTCAGTAATACCAAGCTTCCTTCTTCAAATTCCATGTCTTTCCTTGATTGGTCTGCATATTTCCTCTGACGATTTTGAGCGGCTATTAATCTTTTCTGGATAAGTTCAACAACTTCCTTTGTCTGCTGTACCAGTTCAGGTCCAAGTATCTTGCGTTCTCCTACTTCGTCCCAATATATTGGAGATCTACATTTGCGTCCATAAAGGGCTTCATAGGGTGGCATTCCAATGCTGGCATGATAACTGTTGTTGTAAGCAGACTCTACCAGAGGTAAATGTTCGTCCCAACTTCCTTTGAAATCAATAGCACAAACACGTAACATATCCTCGATTGTCTGGATCGTTCTTTCACTTTGGCCATCCATTTGGGGGTGATAAGTTGTACTCATATTCAGTCTTGTTCCCAAACATTCTTGAAAACTCTTCCAGAATCTTGAATTAAACCTTGGATCTCGATCAGATACGATAGACACTGGAACTCCATGACGAACTACAATTTCTTTTAGGTACATATGGACCAACTTGTCGAGCGAAAATCTTTCATTTATAGGCAGAAAATGAGCTGACTTGGTAAGTCTATCCACTATAACCCAAATGGCATCATGATTAGCCCTTGTCCTTGGTAATCCAACTATGAAATCCATGGTAATATGTTCCCACTTCCACTCTGGAATCTCCAATGGCTGTAGCAATCCGCTTGGTCTTTGATGCTCTGCTTTAACTCTCTGACAGGTATAACATTTGCTAACCCATTCCGCAATTTCCCTCTTCATATCTGGCCACCAATAATTCTTTTTTAAATCTCTGTACATTTTGGTACTCCCTGGATGGATGGAATATCTTGAACTATGTGCTTCTTGTAAATTTCATTCTTTAACTCCGTCACTGGTGGAATCCAGATTCTAGATGAAAATCTCAAAATGCCTTGATCATCCTTCTGCTGCATAATCTTCACCTACCAAACGTTTA
>NW_027418654.1:0-64327 GCF_009905375.1 Apium graveolens
TTTTCCGATAATTCGGTCTGTATTGCAATCTCAAACAGCTTTTCGGTACCGGCTCCGGTTACCTTCACTTCTATTTCCATTTTCTCAAAATCTCTTATAAACTCTCCCAAAGACATTATTATCTTGAGTCTCTCTTTTATACTAAGGGCATTAGCCACCATTTTGGCTTTCCCTGGATGATAAAGAATCTCATAATCGTAGTCCTTGATTAGTTCTAACCATCTCCTCTGGCGCATGCTGAGCTCTTTCTACGTGAAAATGCACTAGAGCACTTATGGCTTGTGTAAATCCCGCACTTCTCTCCATATAAGTAGTGCCTCCAATATTTAGGGCAAAACTATTGCCACGAGCCCAAGCTCATAGGTGGGGATATCGAATTTTATATTCCCTTAATTTTCTTAACACGTACGCGAGTGCCTTGTTGTGCTGTATAAGAGCACCCTAATTCCTTATGCGAAGCGTCAATACAAACCACAAAATCTCCTTTTTTCCATCCGGCAACGCCAACATAGGGGCCGTCACCAACCTTTGCTTCAGTTCTTAAAAGCTATTCTCGCATTTCTCTGTCTATTCGAACTTCTCAGTCTTACGAGTAAGCCACGTTAAAGGGGCTACTATCTTTACAAACTTGAACGAACCTCTGGTAGTAACCTGCCAATCCTACCTCTAGTAGTCGCCCTAACCATAGTCATCAATTCCTCAGTGGTCCTTTATTCATTCTTGTCAGGATCCTCCATGGGATCCTCCTCAGTAACTATCCCTTCTAGGACAACATCCTCAACATGAACATCATCCGATCCCGCGTTAGGACGCTCTATCAGATCCATAATCTGATCTCCAATAAGTAATAAAACATCATCGCGTTATTGCTCCTCAACCTCAAGGTTCGGAGTCCCGCTACCATATACGATAACAAACTACGCTTCTATCACGATATTTATAAGGGTTCCCATAAGGGTTTTAACTGTGAGTACTACGTTAGGTAGCCCGACTAGGAACTTGGCAAGAGTTCTTATTATCTTAGTGAACTTATTATCTTAACGTCACATCATCTCTGAGGTTTATAACGCTTAGCTCTGATACCACTTCTGTAACACCCCCAAATCCGGGGTCGGGGATCCGGGTTGTCACGAGTTCCATTTCCCTTAATAACACCCAATCTTAATAAATAATCAACTACTCTGTACTGTGACCCCACAATAAACACACACACCACAAGTTATAGTCTCAGAGATGAACACTCAAAAATAACACAAGTCCTTATATTCCACAATTATAAACCGTTACACCTTAAAAAGGTTCTGAATAAATTTACATATTCCTTGCCATTATTATAATTCATATTATACATAAGTCTGGTTCATCAATAGTTGAAAACCTAGCCTATTGGTAGCTCCTACCTCAGCTACAGCGGCATCAACGCTTTCAGAAGATTGCGGAACGTTTTCTAACCGCTTGCGAATCGGGAGCTTGGTCCTGTTCATCTTTTCTATCTGTTGTTGTGTGATGAAAGAAGAAAGCAAGGGTGAGCAGCAAGCCCACCAAAATAATATGTATAATGATTAACAATATATGAGCCTTCTCATAGTACTCATGAAAGTCTTGGTCAAAAGAAATGAACCAAGTTTGATATCTTAATGCGATGAAGTCGCAAAATATTCAGTATATATATATATATATACTTTTCAAAATCTTGGAAGTCCTCTTCCATGCATAATATACACAGAGTTCCAGTTTATAACTGTATAAAAATATCGTTGCAAGGTGATCTCATATATCTACCCTTGTCTCAACGTTTTTCTGAAAATCTTTGATATGCATAAGATAATCATTAACTAGATATAAGTTGAAAATATGAAGTTACAAGATACCCCAATATACTTATATCTTTTCCAAATATTACTTGAACTACCACCGTTCAAGTTATAATCAGTTCAAAAGTTCATCACATAGATGAGACTACAAGACAAGATTTGAATAGATTCAATCTCTGAATATCATTATAAATAATGAAGTTACGAGATACTTCATTAAATCCCGATATATATATACACCTATATATATACATTTCATACACTCCTTGAAAACCTCTTTTATGAAAATTATAAACAGAGTTGCAATATCCAATGAATTTGGAAAGGAGAAAACCTTGGCATAAACCTGATATCTTGCTGATCAGGCAAAGATACCAATAAGTAACCTTTTCTACTAGTAGATGGACGAATTCCCCACTGGTCATCACCCTGGCCGCAATAGGACCTTATGCTGGACTACCACTCAGCCACTTACGCATTTGATGGACTCCCACTGAGCCACTTACACTTTCATGGACGCCCACTGAGCCCATGTTGCTTATGCCGACTCAAATAGATGAACTTACTTCCCGAACGATGGGCAAGTAATCAAGATGTTTTCTCAAAACAGCAACCTCGTTGCGAATGTAAAATACACCACTGAGCCGGATCCCTCAAGTTTTGAACGAGTATTTAAATCCCCTTTAAAAGGAAGATCTTAAATATAAAGATGAGTTTTGGGATCCGCTCTAACTTTTAAAAATCATTTTGAAGAATCGAAAACACTTTAAAGAGTGTTTGGAGTAATGCTGATTTAATGAAATAAATCAGTCCCAATATATTAGAAAATATCTGAATATTATTATTTAAATAATATTCCCATAAAGAATAATCTTTATAAAAATAATTGAAGTAGAAGTTTTAAAACATATACTTGAAATGAGTATTAAATAACCAAAGATATACTTATACGAAAGTACTATCTTTATTTGAATAATCAAAGATAAGTTTGATTATCGACACCTTATTCTTTAATAAAATAAAGAATATATCTCAGCAAATAATCGGAGTCATAGATCCTCAAATGAATATTCAAATAATAAAATAAAAGGGGTCATAAGTCCTCGAATGAATATTCAAAATAATATTCATTTAATAAAATAAAGAAGTCATAAGCCCTCGAATGAATATTCAAAATAATATTCATTTAATAAAATAAAGAAGTCATAAGCCCTCGAATGAATATTCGAAATAATATTCAATAATAAAATAAAGGAGTCATAAGTCCTCGGATGAATATTCGAAATAATATTTAATAATAAAATAAAGGAGTCATAAGTCCTCGGATGAATATTCGAAATAATATTCAATAATAAAATAAAGGAGTCATAAGTCCTCAGATGAATATTCGAAATAATATTCAATAATAATATAAAGGAGTCATAAGTCCTCGGATGAATATTCGAAATAATATTCAATAATAAAATAAAGGAGTCATAAGTCCTCGGATGAATATTCGAAATAATATTCAATAATAATATAAAGGAGTCATAAGTCCTCGGATGAATATTCAAAATAATATTCAATAATAAAATAAAGTTAAAGTTATCGAATAAACCTTATTCGATTAATAGTTTTGAAAACTATAACCATATATATATAAAAATATATATACATATACATCACAACAATAGTATAACGGGTAGAAAACTTGCCTGAGCGACTGGGGGTTACAATGGCTCGGGACGAGTCTGGTAACCTATAAACAACAAGTAAGTTGGAATTAAACCAAAGTCACTTGTAAATCTATACATTAACCAACTTAGACTCTAACGCTCGCTTTGCGCTTACTGATTCTCTTAAGTCACTCGAGTACCCTCGGCTCCACCATTTTTAATAATTTAACCATTACGAATTTTAAGGCGATTCCTTCACGAATGTCTTACCAACTGCCTATTACACCTTACATAAATGTTTCATACTTCAATTAGTCCTTTAAGGTCTTTAACCTATGTTTCAAAGTAAGGCGAGGGGTAAGGGTTCGTTCGCGAAACGTCGTTACTTAAAACGGCCGTTTCTCCTAAACCGTTCATCGGAATCCAACGAACCACATATCAAAACGAAGCTCGTAACATGAACTATCTAAACATGGCAATGGTCAAAACCTAGCAGTGAGTTCAAGGGTTCTGATGTTAAGAACAAAAACAGTCTACGGTAAATCGGGCATTACGACGGCTATGTTTACGCGATTACCCAATTTTAAACCACTCCAAATCATCTCATAATCAACCCACAATCACAACCCAATCAAAACTCCATCCATAATTTATCATAACAGCCCCAACAACTCAACATTAACAATTTATACTATTCTTTATCATGAATTTAAACTACACTTAAGTTCATTAATCAACAACCAAGATTTACAACTCCAAAAACATCCCAAAACCAACTAATCTCTACATACACAACCATCAAGCCTCTCATGAACTAGAATACTCATATTATGCTCTTAACATTCAATAACAAAGTTTGGTTAAGAGATTATACCTTCCTTGAAGCTTCTTAACACAACACAAGAGCTTTGAATGCCTAAAGAACCTTGATCCTTGCTTGTATAACCTTAAACTTTCATAAAAATTCAAGAAAACTATAGTTATTTATTGAAGGTTACTATTCACCATCTTCTTCCTTGATTTATTGGAAGAGATTGTGAAGGAATTAGGAGCTTAAACTTATAGGATATCCATATCTATGTACAAGGAACCTTAGATAATTACCTTGTGATTTAACAATGCTTGGAACTTGATTTTTGGAAATTTCTTCTTTGAAAAAGAAGAAAAGCCGAGAGCAAGCTTGGAAGAAAGAGAGATTTTTGTGTTTTTTCTTTGATTTGATTCTTTGGTTGGTTGTTTTTGATTTGTTTTTGGGTAATTACCTTTCTAACCTTGACTTTGTGTGGTTATAAACCAACCACATCTCCTTCCTCCCTATGTCATGCTTATGTCATCATGTGATGTCATCCTCCCCTCTTTGTCCTCTTCTCATTGGTTGGATGACATCATCCCCTCTAATCTTTTTGATTAACTTCCTAATTGTTTGCCTAATGACCGCTGATCTGTTATACGGTTCGCTTAACTTTCGTTTTCGTTTATCGTTTGAGGGATCATACCCGGGATCTTATTACTTGGGTTTCCTTAACCTTTCTCAATACATTATAATTCTTTTATGATCCTCTCTTATAATCCTTTAATTTAAATCCTTTTTATCCTGTTACCTTATACTTAATTATTTCCGTATCTAGTGGATTTCCGGGAAAAATTAAAGTGTTCGGAATTGGATTCTGACGATCTTTACATACACTTATATACCATATAGAGTACTAATAAAATCTCAGAATATCCATAACAGAACCCCTACATAGTGTGGCATGAAAAGTTTTCTCATTCAGCTAAAACACTATTCATAAGGGTTACAAAAAGTTCAAAATTTTGGGGTTATTACACTCTCTAACAAAGTTCTTGATTAGATCAGCTTTGCCTAGAACTTGTTGAGGTGCATGTCCTGAAGGACCAGCTGCATCAGCATTTTGATTTGTAGCAGCTTCACCAGTATTTTCAGCATTTGCAGCATCAGAACTTACAGAGCCTGCAGAATCAACATCCTCTGATAAAATGATAGTGTGTGAGGCTATAGAGGTTTCAAAATCATCCTCTAAGTTCTGATCAACATCCAAATTCTGATGCTCACCTAATATCTGATCTTCATCATCTAGATTCAGAAGAGGTGTTGTTGGAATATCTGCATTGAAATTAGCATCTAAAATTGGTGTTGTTGGTGAAGTATGTTGAAGAATGGTTGGAGCTTCCAAGTACAGAACCTCAGGCACAACTAAGTAGTGAATATCTATTTCATCACTTGTACCTGAGTCTTCAACATGTACTGGATCAATAATAGGAGACACAGGAGGTGTAGGTACTCTATCTTGAGCAGTTTCTTCAGCTTAAATTGGTGACAGTGAAGGTGTAGATTCAGTGGCTTCAGCAAATTCTGGTTGTGTAGATGGAAGGGATTCAATCAAAATTGGCTCCTTTGGGATCAGAGATTCCTGATCCCCTTCCTCAGCTGCTGCTTCCACATCCTCTGAATCTGACTCAACTATGTCCCTATTAGCTCTTTGTTTCTTCAATCTCTTCAAGGATGGAGAGACTTTGGGAGCGATGTCATCATAATTTATCTTTCTAAGCCTTTTGAAGGGCCTAGAACTCTCAGTTTCCTTTATTTTCTGAGGAGACACTTCCTCGGCTGCTATTACAACAGGTTCTGATGTTTGAACCTGTGCCTCATCTTCTGATTCATCTATCAGAATCATCCTCCTTCTTTTCTGCTGTGACTGAGGTACTATCTTAGTCCTCTTTGCTCTAGAAGAAGAAGTCTGCACTTATCACAGGTTCAGATGCATGAACCCGTGCTTCAATTGTTTCCTCAAACCATCAAAATTTATTATTGACCATTATTAAATCAAAACATTCATCACAGGATAAAGTTAAAAAGGATGAAGTAAAGATTAACAAATTGCAATTAAAACATTCACATTCACATAATTTGAGAAACAAAGACTAAATCTTGCAATTTAAAGGAAATTTCATTAATATATCAGATGAGTACATTTCATGAAATTTATCAATTACATGCAAAAATTACAAGATAGTCTTATTCTAAGAATTCTTAACATCAACAGCCTTAGTCCTAGTCTAAGAAGACCTAACGACTAGCTCCTTCTGCTGCTGACGAAGAGCACTGCAAGATGGATGATCCGTTCTTGCTGACGGAGAGCTTCTCTCCTTTCCTCTTCCAGACGATCACAATAGAGATGATAGTCCATATAAAAGAATAAGAGGTCTGTGTGAACCTCTTGTGGAACTGAGTTCCAGATCTCTTCAGGAATGACAGTTACATGCCACTCCTATCGCCAATAATCACAACTCAACTCGATATTAAAAGTATCATAGTTCAGGAGCAAGTTGAAACGAACCATGTTTTTGATGAGTATGTAAAAAGAGTGAGTTTGTGAGAAAATGGAAGATGTATTGGCTGGAATGAATAGTTGATTTAAATAGCCAATAGAATACCAAGAGACGCGATGAGTATTTAATAATTACAATTAAAAATAATGATACCTCGTCTCCCTAGACCAATGTGTAATAATAACAGTCAGTAAAAGATCTAAAGCCAGAGTTAATGGGCACGGGAAATAATTAACAATTACTGTGCACATGTAGGTTTTTAAGACATACACATTAACCACTAACCCATAATGATTATGACTGATTTATCTCACATAAACCAATATTCTGATAAAATATAACCGTTCAAGTAGTGACTAAAAATAAATCAAGTAAATAAATACTGCCACGTAAGCATCAGAACTTGATTATTATCAGAATTTAAAGGTCATCAGAATATGGCTTCTTAACTCAAAAAGTGAATGTTTATTTCTGTAATCCTTCACACAAATACTGATATGGTTTTCTCAGAACTTAATCATCAAAACTTCCATCAGAACTTGTCCTCGGAATTTATGCAACTGACACTTAAATTGTTCATCTGAAACAACATGTATCACCACGGTAATTTTCATTATTCATATGGAGTGTAAGTGTGTGCTTTAAGCTAAATATCGGAAAAAGAGTAAAGTCTGATTCACTTCAGTACATCTTAGAAATAAGGCATAACTAAGAACTTTGCTCAAAATCTGTCATTAGTCTGAAGTCTACTATAGAATGAGTTCATGCATGAGTCCACCTCAACTGTTTTGTGCTCATTTTATGCATCTTTTAACATTTTTTTTCACAGTGGCTTCTCAGTGTAAGTGAGTCATAACTGCTATCATAATTTATGCTATTATCAGAGTATTTCTCCGGTAATCAGAGAATGTGAAAAGTCACCAAGAAAATTTTGTTTTACTTTTCTAATGCATATTACTTAATACCAGCAATGCACTTGGGTCTTCCCTTCCAGATATATTTTTCTCTAGATCTCAAAGGAGTACCTGATATTTATTTCTTTTCTTTTCTTTTTCTTTTGATTAGTGAGGCTTATAGGCACTTAGTACATCCATAAGATTTACCAACAACAGAAATTAACAGATAAGAAGCACTATTCTAGTTTTTGACTTAGTAATAAGATACACAAAGTAAACCTAACCAAGCTCAATATCAGAATTTGCTTGTGTTAAAAGATTTCCACATAAACAATTAATTCAAACATGGGATCTTTAGTATATTAAAGACTACTAGGTCAGCATCTAGCACAGTTATCCTCATTGGATTGAATAGTCACGAAAATATTCATATCACTATCAGAGTTTAGAAATTCACAGCAGACAACAATCAACACTTAGTAAATTTCAATTTAAGCACAGATTACATATAGATAGTAATATCTGTAAATACTGATCATAAAGTCTGATGTATCAGAACATAAACTAAGCAGATTTAGAGAAAGAACCTGAAACCATTCAAAGTTCATTTACCATTTTTGTAAAAGTAGCTATACATAGTGGTTTTGTGAAGATATCTGCTAGTTGTTGATCTGTTGGAACAAAATGTAATTCCACTGTACCTTCCATCACATGTTCTCTTATGAAGTGGTACCAAATGCTGATGTGCTTTGTCATTGAGTGTTGAACTGGATTACCTGTCATAGCAATAGCACTTTGATTATCACAGTAAATAGGGATTTTAGAAAATTCTAACCCATAATCCAGTAACTGATTCTTCATCCAAAGAATCTGTGCACAACAGCTTCCTGCAGCAATGTACTCTGCCTCTGCAGTTGATGTGGAAATTGAATTTTATTTCTTGCTAAACCAAGAAACTAATCTGCCTCCAAGAAATTGGTAGCTTCCACTTGTGCTTTTCCTGTCAATTTTGCACCCTGTAAAATCTGCATCTGAGTAACCTATTAGCTTAAAGTCTGATTCCCTAGGATACCGTAATCCCAGATCAGTTGTACCCTTAAGGTACTTAAAAATTCTTTTCACAGCTGTTAAGTGAGGTTCTCTTGTATCAGGTCTACTTGCAGTTAGATAGAGTAATGAGCTAATCATACCTCTATAATCAGTAATATCTACTGATGTACTAATATCCTTATCCAATTTTGTTGCAGTGGCCATAGGAGTGGATGCACTTGAACAGTCTTGTATTCCAAATTTCTTCAACAAATTTCTGGTGTACTTAGATTGATAAATAAAAGTTTCTTCTTCATTCTGCTTGACTTGAAGGCCCAGAAAATAGCTAAGTTCTCCCATCATACTCATTTGATATCTTGACTGCATTAGCTTGGCAAACCTTTTACAAAGTCTATCATTTGTAGAACCAAAAATAATATCATCAACATATATCTGCACCAAAAGTAAGTCTTTTCCATGGTTGAGATAAAATAAAGTTTTGTCAATAGTCCCTCTGTTAAATCCACTTTCCAGAAGAAACTGAGCTAATGTCTCATACCATGCTCTTGGAGCTTGCTTAAGGCCTTAAAGTGCTTTATCAAGTTTGTAGACATGATTAGGAAATTTTGAATCTACAAAACCTGGAGGTTGTTCAACATATACTTCTTCTTCCAATTTTCCATTAAGAAAAGCACTTTTTACATCCATTTGAATGACTGTAAACTTTTTGTGAGCAGCATAAGCCAAAAATATCCTTGTGGCTTCCAATCTGGCAACTGGTGCAAATGTTTCATCATAATCAATTCCCTCATGTTGAGAATATCCTTTTGCAACTAGCCTTGTTTTATTCCTTGTAATTATGCCATCACTATCAGTTTTATTTCTGAACACCCACTTTGTACCAACAACAGATCTGTTCTTTGGTCTTGGCACTAGGGTCCAGACTTTATTTCTTTCAAATTCATTTAACTCTTCCTGCATTGCTTGCACCCAATCAGCATCTTGAAGAGCTTCTTCCACTTTCTTTGGTTCAGTCTGAGAAAGAAAAGAATGATAGAGACATTCATTTGATGTTGTTGTTCTAGTTCTAACACCAGCTTCAGGATTTCCAATAATCAAGTCAGGTGTATGTGCTTTAGTCCACTTTCTTGCAGATGGAAGGTGATCTCTAGAACTGGATGCTCCCCCATGATCCATGCTATCTCCATCAACATTTTCTGATGCTCCCCCTGAAATTATGCTCTCTGAGTTGGATTCTTCAGAATTTGAGTTTTCAGAATTATCAGAACTTGGCCCATCAGAACTTGACGAATCAGAACTTAAAGAGCCTGTTCTAGGTTCTGATGCGTCTTGAGATGTGGTTGGATCTTCAGTATGCTCCCCCTGCACAAGTGCATTTTCCTTTGGCGTAGTCACCACAGTTTCAATAATATTAGAGTTTAACCCACCAGAATTTGCAGTATCAGGATTTTGACTATCAGAATTTACAGAATCAGAATTTAAAACTTCATTCTCAAATCTCAGCTGATCATGATCATTGAAATCTGCAAGTCCAATAATCTTCTTATCATCAAAAGAGACATTGATAGATTCCATGACTAACCTTGTTCTTAAATTATAGACTCTGAAGGCTTTTATGGAAAGTGGATATCCAACAAAAATTCCTTCATCAGCTTTTAGATCAAATTTGGATAGCTATTCAGGATGAGTCTTAAGAACAAAACACTTGCATCCAAATACATGAAAGTACTTCGGATTTGGGTTCTTTTTCTTCACCATCTCATATGGTGTCTTTCCATGCTTGTTGATAAGTGTTGCATTCTGAGTAAAACAAGCATTCTACACAGTTTCAGCCCAAAAGTAAAATGGTAACTTTGCTTCATCAAGCATAGTTCGTGTAGCTTCAATAAGAGTTCTATTCTTTCTTTGAACAACTCCATTTTGCTGTGGAGTTCCAGGAGCATAAAATTCCTGCTTTATTCCATGGTCTTTGCAGAACTCTTCCATCATCATATTCTTGAACTCAGTGCCATTATCACTTCTTATGATTTTCACAGAGTCTTTGACCAATTTATCCAGTTGTTTGACATGATCAATCAAGATAGATGCAGTTTCACTTTTTGTATGCAAGAAATACACCCATGTGTATCTGGAAAACTCATCTACTATGACCATAGCATATTTCTTCTTTACAATAGACATGACATTCACTGGACCAAATAGATCAACATGTAGTAGGTGATAAGGCTCAAGAATTGAAGATTCAGTCTTGCTCTTGAATGAAGATTTTCTTTGGTTTGCCTTTTGACATGAATCACAAAGGCCATCAGGAGCAAATACTGATTTTGGTAGTCCTCTCACAAGATCTTTCTTGACTAGTTCATTTATATTGTTAAAATTTAAATGAGAGAGTTTCTTGTGCCAATCCCACAGCTTTCTTCAATTGATGTTCTGCTTAACAGACAGATTGCAGAACCATCGGAACTTGTTGAAAGCTTGGCTTCATAAATGTTACCATGTCTATATCCCTTTAGAACAACTTTGCCTGTAGATTTGCTTACAACTTCACAGTGTTCTTCAAAGAAATCCACATGATAACCTCTGTCATAGATTTGACTAACACTCAACAGATTATATTTAAGTCCTGAGACTAGAGCTACTTTTTCAAGGATGACATTCCCAAGGTTTATATTGCCATATCCCAGAGTTTTTCCCATGTTGCCATCTCCATAAGAAACTCCTGGGCCAGCTTTCTCCACAAAGTCTGATAGCAGGGCTTTATTTCCAGTCATATGTCCTGAACATCCACTTTCCAGAACTAGGATGTTTTTCCTGTTGCCCTGCAATCACAAAGACCACTAATGATTAGTTTTAAGGACCCAGACTTGCTTGGATCCTTTGGCCTTATTTAGTTTGTTAACATTTGCAGCGGATTTAACATCAGAGTTTATGTTAACATTTTTCTTATCAGATTTACAGTATCAGACTTCGCATCAGAACTTACACTAGAAGGAATAATGCTAACTTTCTTTAAAGAAGGTTTTATTTGATAATAATCATAGTACAAACTATGATATTCCTTACAAGTATAAATGGAATGCCATAAACTACCATAATGAAAACAAGGATTTTATGGCTTAAATCTAACAGACTGACTCTTAACTCCTGACTTTGAAGGTAAGGAGTTTATATTCTTATTCTACCTGCAAAAAGAAGCCAGATGGTTAGAATTTCCACAGTTATAGCATTTCTTTCTAGGAGCATTAGGAATAGGCTTATAATTATTGCTTTTATTCACACCTTCCTTTCCATTCCTATTTTTCCTAGGTGGCTTTACCTTTTTTACATTCTTTATCTCTTTTAGCTTATACTTAAGATGCTTCTTTGTCGTTAAGCCGATGTTGACTTCAGTTGGCTTATCCTGTTTTGGTTTGTCAGAAGTTGATTCTGCCTTAACTTCTGATTTATTAATATCAAACTTTACAGCTACAAACTTAACAGGATTTACCTTTGGCTTATTAGTCTGTTTAACAACAATTGGCTTAATTTGTTCAGTTCCTGTTTCACTTTTATCATCTCCATAACCTAAGCCCTCTTTCCAGTTTCCACTACTTGGTAAATTCTGAGTTATTCTACCAGAGTTAGTCCAAGTCCTGATAATCTCTCTTTCCTTTTCTAACTCAGTGTTTAGAGATTGATTCAATTTTAACACTTCATCTCTAACATAAAAAGCATCATCTCTTTCTTTCTGAGTTTGATGGAACATAACTAACTCCTTTTCTAAATAGTCATTCCTTTTCTTAAAAGCCAGATTTTCAGAAGTTAACCTGTCACATGTTAAAGTATGATCTCTATAGCTAATGAACATGGTTTTAAGATAATATCTCAACTCAGTAATATCATCAGTATGAAAAGCATAAGTTGTTTGAGGTACCTTTAACTCAGCAGCATCAGAACTGCTATCAGCATTTGCCATCAAGGCATAGTTCACCTTATCTTCAGAATCTGAAGTGTCTGTCCAGCTTTTCTTCTTTGAGACAAGTGCCTTACCTTTGTCACCTTTTCCTTTCTTGCAATCAGGAGATATGTGGCCTTTCTCACCATAATTGTAGCATTTAACATTTGAGTAATCTCCTCTGTCAGACTTTCCTGTTTTGCCTTCAGATTTTTTGAATCCCTTCTTATCAGAACTTCCACTTTTCCTGAAAAACTTCTTTCCCTTTCTGAATTTCCTGTAGGCTATCTTTGTGATACCCTTCACCATAAGAGCACACAATCTCATCATCTCTTCATCAGCATCCATCTCAGATAGACTTTCAGTTTCTGAATCATCATCATTATCAGAACTTGATGACTCAGTATCAAACTTTGTGATGAGAGCCTTTCCTTTGCCTTTCTTTGAGACAGCCACTTTGGGGGATTCCTCCTCAGCCTTAAGAGCAACTGTTCTTGACTTTCTCCCATGTCTCTTGCTTCTTTGATCCATCTCAAGTTCATGAGTCTTGAGCATACCATAAATTTCATCAAGAGTAGTTTCATCAAGAGCATAGTTATCTCTTATAGTGGTTGCCTTCAAATCTCAACTTTCAGGAAGAGCTAAAAGGAATTTAAGATTAGTATCTTCAAGATCATATTCCTTATCCACCGGTGACAGATCATTCAAGAGTTTGACAAATCTGTCATATAAACCAGTTAATGACTCATTAGATTTTGAGTTAAAGTGCTCATACTCTTGAGTGAGTATAGTCCTCATGTTCTTCTTAATTGCATCAGTTCCCTGGCATCTTGTCTCCAAGGTATCCCATATCTCCTTTGCAGTCTTGCAGTTGATTACCCTGTTTGACATGACATTATCAATGGCACTATGCAGCAAATGCCTTACCTTTGCATCCTTGGCAATAGATGAGATATCTTCAGCTGTATACTCACTTTTCTCCTTTGGTACGATCTTTGCTGGCTGATCTGCAACTACAACAGAGAGCTTGGTTGGCTTATGTGGTTCTTCTTTAATTCTGTCAAGGTATTCTGGATCTGTAGCTTCCAGAAACATAGTCATCCTCACTTTCCATATGGGATACTCAGAAGGTTTCAGTATGGGAACCCTAATAGTCTCATATCGATTATGAATTTGAGTTGTTGGAGTTTCTTCAGTTTTGGTGGGCTTGGTTGGAGTTTGTTCTTCTTCAGACATGTCTGTTTTCGATTTTTACTGTATATGTGTTAACAGACTGCTCTGATACCACTTGTTAGGTCACACACACTGTAGAAGGGGGTTGAATACAATGTATAGTACAATCAAATCAAATTAAGAACACAAGCATGAAACACAAAATTATCTTATTAATAAAACAGTATTACAATGAAACCGTTCTCTCTCAGTGATGAACAAATATCACGAGAGCTGCTAGGCTTATAATGAATAATATTCTCGATTAAGATAACACATATAGTGTAAACCCTATGCTGTATTTATATTGACACACAGTTACAAGATAATCTTCTAATTGACATCGAATATGATTCTGTATCCTAAAATATATCAACTAGTTATCTTTTCCTCCAAGTCTTCTATTCTTCATAGAATTATTCTCCATGCATATCACTTCTTATTTTATTCTTGATCTTCTTTTCTTTCAATCAGCCGCTGTAAGAACCCAAATTTTTGACATCGGTAAAAGACCTTTATAAATGGTAATATAATAACTTGAATTTGTGTGACCTTGTAAAACGTTTAATGAATAGTAACCCTGACGGACAGGGAAAAACTTTTGAGACCACACTATGTAGTGCACGAGAAAATGAGTTTCGGAGTTGATATTACGATTATACGTACCAAATGAGTGTATATAAACGCTATTAGTTTTCGAAGAAAACGAACTTTGAAAAACGACCGTATTTATGACTTATCGAGGATTACGGGAATCACAATATAATTACGAGATTAAAACCCTACGAATTTATATTCATATATAATAATTAAAAATATAAGGAATAAATACGAAAGGAATTACGTCGCGAACCATTTTACGAACAAGTATTACGAAAACGTTTAAGCGACCGAGCGAACGCGTAAATGATTAAATAAACATAACGCACTAACTAAACCATGGTAAGAGAGTAACCATGGTTATTTTATCAAATAATAAGCTAACCTTAGGATTATCAAGCAAGCTATCCAAATAATGTGCTAAGGAAGCTAACATAAGTAGTTTCTAGGAAGCTAACAAAGATATGTCCATGGATTTGGAGACAAGGAATGAACCTAAGGCTATCCTAGGAAGAATAAAGATCAACTTGCAAAGATATCAAGTCACCTTACAAGAAGCAACCTAGAAATCATCCAAGAGAAGCAACCAAGTGCTATAAATACCCCCCCCCCCTCACAAAGCTCCCATTCGCCAATTTGAAGAAAAAAGGGGAAATGGGAATTCAAAACTCCAAGCTCTAGTTCTTGTAAAATCACACAATTATTTCCCAAGCCTCCTAGCAACCAAACTAAGGTAATAAAAATCTTTCATCTCTTTTTATCAAGGTTTGATGGGTGAAATAAATTCAAGAAACTCACTAGTGAATAGTATGAATAGTATGAATAGAAACCTCTCCTTGGTTTCTTGATTTCAATGGTGGTTCTAGGCTCCAAAAATCATACCAAGCACTTCCAAGCCTCCACCATACTCAAGAACACATCTCAAGCTTTCAAGAAAGGTAAAAATATTTGGCCCAACTTTATTTAAGATTCATTTTTAAGATCCATTTAGTATGTGGTAGAAAACTTAGTTTAAGAAGTGGTATTGTTGAGATCTTGAAGTTGAGTAGATTTAAGGTTGATTGTTGTTGCCTCAAGAACATGATGTTCTTGAGAGGAGTTTGTATGATGATGATGAAATGATGATTGTTGATGGTTGTGTTAAGAGTTAGGGCATAAACGAAACCCCAATCGTAAGCGTAACTCCGTTAAAACCAACGAATCGTAACATTAAGTTTCTGCAGAAAGTCCCAAAATTTTAAACTGTATTTTATTGAAAAATAACCATTTATTATGATAGGCAATGTTATAAGGATCGTTTAGGCGCTTGAATCGCTTGATTCCGATTTACGGATCAAAAGTTATGGTCGTTTTACTAAGACTGATTTACGCGACAAAAATTGCTACAAATCATGAACTTTGAAAATATAAAGGATTGACTTAAAAGTGATCATAAATCATGAACTTTCTACAGAGAGTAAAATATTGAGTTTCCTAACTTACATAAAAATTTCAAGTAAAAATAATGATTTCTCAATTTTATAAAAATATCGGAGTCGAGACCGCACGAGTAGAAACCATAAGAATCCATAAGTGGAGCCGACAACGATAAAGAGAATGAACCTAAGATACTTAGAAAAATGAAGCGATCATGATGTGAATAAGGACTTAAAGGAATAATAAGGGTAGTATAAGTAGAGAGAGTGCATAATAAATAGCGCATTAGTGCGAGTCACCATAAATTAGAACGGGACCTAACGAGATGAATTGTGTTTGTGGTCATAGATTTCCGAGCGGAACCTAGAGCATCCTCCACCTCGAGATACCCAGACAAGTTTTCAAACCCTACCTTTTAAGAAATGTTGTGTTGTGAATATTTTGCAAAACCTTGATATATGCATGAGATTGCTTTAAACTGTTTTACGAAGTTTTGAGATGTATTACATTACTCAATTGTTGATAATTTCTAGTATATGTTCATACCGAGTTCAAAATATTATATTTAGACCGAGAGCCGGTCGGTGTAAGCTTATAAAAACCCGGAAGTATTCCGGAGGAGTTTATAATTGAGAATGTTGATGCCAGCGAGTAGCGTGGCGTGTATATATTTTAGACCGAGGATCGGTCAGTAAAAGTTGATGAAAACCCGGAGGTATTCCGGAGGTGTTTTAATTAAGAATATTAACGCTACAGTAGAGCGTGATGTATAAGTCGTAAGACCAAGAGTCGGTCAGTTTTATTTTATAAAGATAAAACTCGGTAATCATTCCGGAGATATTATAGGATGGATATAAGTCCATAGTAGTATGTTTTAAAGGGACTCATCGTCCACTTACGAAACATTAAAACACCTCGAACTTTTAAAACGATTTCCCAATGAGCATATTCACTCAACTATATTTTATTGATTCGGATAATAAATATTATATACGTATTCCTTTATTATAGGAGTAGTATACTTCAACGTTTATTTATTCAAACCCGATTAATCATTATAGATTATTAATTATGTAAACACAAACTAGTTGAGGAATATTATTTAAATAAATCTTTTAGAGAATAATTCATTCGAGGTATGATTAATATCAATTATCATTTAATTATTTATAGACTACTATTTAATTAATGATTATTTATTTAAGGATTGTTATTGATATAAAGATCATATATCCTGATATACTTTTGATTCAGAAATATCATTCGAATAATTTCAGATCGTCGGTGAATATTATCCCGACTTATTGTTATATTGAATATAGTTTCGAGAAGAAACTTTTCCCCTTATTAATTATCTGTTGACAATGGTCAACTCACATCCCTAGTACTTCCTCCGAAATTCTCGGAAGTACGTATATACATATATATACACTTATATTTTAAAAAGATAAACTATCTCTATCAACAAGCAAAACGCTTGGGGAACTTCGATGTGGTTCGAGTTCTCGAGATTGATAGAATTATGTTGAAGGACAAAGGAGGGGTAGACTCTGGTACTACGTGTGCTAGATGGGCTACCAAAGGTACCGCAGGCGAAGGTACTCTGTGTACTCAGGAACTTGTGAAGTATGTGCATACCCGAAAATGGGACACGTAGCCCGAATGCGGCCAGGGTGATACCCGAGAGATGACGGTATTCGTCCTTTTACTAGTAAAGAAGGTTACTTCCATAGTACGACTGATCATCGTATGCGGTGGCTCCTGTGAGATGTCCAAACTCTTCCAATTGGAATTGATACGCAATACCGTAACCCAAGCCTAGGTGCTGGGATTACTATTAAGGTATTCGCAGGTTATAATAACCCCCTTAAAGAATTGTTTTCGTAAGAAGGTGTGGGACACCAAGGAAAACTATTTTTGAATAAAACATATATATAATATATGATGTTATTATACGGACATATTCATACTGTACATTATTTATGTTGAGCATTATAGCTCACACTTGCTTTCTTTTAAATGACACAACACAACAGATAACCAGTATGCCGGTGTGGGACTTAGTCGCTTGCAGTCATGGGGAGGATCCTTGGCAGCTTTGTCTCAGGTGTGCTAGAGTATCATCTAGGTATAAAATATCAGTCGTAATTATTGTAACTTCATGTAGAGGTTATAAATAATTGTTTGAGATCCTGTAAAGTACATTGGAGTGTAATAAAAGAAGATTACATTTTGTACGTCGTTTCTAAGGCTATAACTTGTGTGTGTGAGTATGAGATTGGGGTCTGTTGGATTATTGAATCAATACCAGGTTACACATGAGTGAGAATGGCGTGACGACCCAGATTCCTGACCCCGAATTTGGGGGCGTTACAGAAATGGTATCAGAGCCTTAAGTTATAGTACTCAGAAACGAGAGTGTTAGGAGTCTGTCTAGACGCGAGATTTCGTAAGAGCTCATATAGAGTTCATCATTGGACTACCGGATATAGCCTCAATATGTAGGTTAGGATAAGTGTATATTTGAGGAATTAAGGTATGACTAATGAGACCATTGGAGATTATCAGAACGATGAGGAGAAAAATTAGAATCATATTTGTTTTGGCAAAAATATGGATGTAGAACTTGGAGCTGAGTCTCCATAGCATTTGGGGTAAAGACGATATTACCAACACCATATGTAAATTTTGATAACACGAGCCTTGATACTCGTAGTTCTTTATAGGTTTCCCGTGAAGGGGCATCACATGTGAGGATCATGAAGTCTAATTATTAGCATACAGTTGAGGTTATTGGCCCAAACTAGTTGACAGTGTCATTTTACCAAGGAGTATGGGAATGCCGTATTAATCACAAACTCACCATAGATAGTGTCCAATATACCCTTGAGGATTCTTATTCTATTACGGAATATGTGAATGTAATATAAGAATGTCATCATAGGACGAGTACGCTATGTGATATTATTAGTGCACTTAACATGTAAGGTTATAATGGTTTAGCTCAGAGATCGAGAGCATCGAGAATTGATGGCATGACTACAATTTGATGGCATAAGATTACAATGAGCGATAGTTCGATCTTAGAACCTCTTAAAAAGGATAGACCAGTGAGTCTAATGCGGAATTCTTCGGTAGAAATGATGTCAGAGGCAACGTATATATACACTTAGACCTCTAATATATTCGGTAACGTATGTTCAATTACACACACATGCCACTGAACTTATGGACTGCATTGAGATCCCTAAGAGATCTCTTTGATCTGTTCCCAGGGGGAACTGGCCACTTATAGTTAGTAACGGATGCGTGTAGCAGGCAACTATCGGCTTAACGGATGTTTTGGGATATTTCTGAGTAAGGTCTTCGAGGTAAAACACCGGAATGACAGATATACGTGCGAAAGTCTAGTTAGTAAGTGATTTTAAAATGATGTTGAAAGAGAAACTATTGAAACATGGAATTACAAAGACAAAGAGGTGGTATCATCCTCAGGAGGGTAATAAGGAGAGTTAGGATAATCAATGAGATATTTTGGCACCTACTCACCGTCATGTTACTCCCTCCAAATTGTTGATCATTCATATTGCCTTGATAAGTTATATCAAGACAATCCTTTTCGTTCCCTACTTGAACTTCTGATATGACCATCTTGGATAGTCTTTCTCCGCATCAGGACTTGTTCAATTCTTTCCGTTAATCCATGAACTTTTATTCATAGATTATGATCTTCTCGATCAACTCAGAGATATTTATACTTCATTTCAATTATTCAATAGATTTTTATATATATAAATTTTCCCTCAATTCATCGATGAATATTCATAATGAGTATCTTCATTAGATTCTTCTTTCATACTTACTCTTCTCAGTCAAGATTGTAAATATCTAACAAATTGTTAAAAATGTGGATGATCTAATATCCATATATTCCTCGGGAATCCTTTTCCTCTAATCAGGATGAAATTTTATATTGAACTTTGAAATCATAATAAGGGTATCAAATTGATATTGGTATTCTGATTCAATTCTACTTAAAGATCTGATAAAGTATGTGAACCAGGGCACCTATGAGTGTACCCTTTATTTGGAAAGAAATATTTGATAAGAGGCTATCGATTGTTCCGATGCCAAGACCACTCGGTTTAGAGTTATAATTGTCTTTCTCGGCCCAAATTTAAAAACTCTTTATTTCAAAATCGTCATCCCGGTAGCCATAATTTCTTCAGTGGTTATGATGTTGAGATTTTGCAAATAATCTAAAATATGCCTAGTTGCATATGTTCTCAGGAATGACTAGTTAATTGTCCTAACTAGTCAAAATTTTAATTAATACGACAAAAGCCTAGCTAATCGTCCTAGCTAGTTGCTATGGGCCAAACCAATTGTGTTGGCCATTTTCTTAGCCGGTTAATAATATTGCTTGATATGGACTAGTTATTATTTTGCTAGTTCCACTTCCAATAAAATTTTGATTATTCCATAATGCATTATACATGCCAGATTTAATTGTTGATGAAATTTTCAAAGAATGATTTACTTGAGACCTAACTAGGTCGCCCACTCAAACGAGAATTCATATTCAGTTTTATGAAATATTTTGTTCATGAAATATTTTATTCTTTCGTTGTATAACGAATATCCAATTAAAATTTTAAAGTGATGGAAGAACAATATACTTCCTTATTTATTAATCATTGGATCGAAATCCTTCTTTCAAAATAGCACCTCTTTGAGACCTCAATGGTTAACCTTTGGTTGAGGATGTTATTCAATATTTCTTTCATTTTTTGGGAAGAAAAGTATTATTTTAATGGGAAAATCTTACAAATATCATTCGTATGATGTTATTATTCAGCAATCATTGCCTTCAAAAGATATTCTCCATAAATATCACAATATAAAATTTTAAGGACATAGAAGGATAATCTTTGTTATATTCTTCCTTCCAAGTTATAAATCTTCTGAGTGTTGCGACTCTTTTATTCAGAGCTCATTATTTGTTCAGATGTTAGATTTTGAAACCTTGTTAAGACTGTCTAAATTTCATCGATATCGTGAAAATCTTTTTCCAAGGTTAATTGCCTTCCCAATAAAGAGAGGTATAGTTGAGAACCGATTGTGGTAATATGAGACTGAAATCCCAATGCTATTATGGTGTAATCGGAGTATCGTGAGGAGTAAGTTGATTTAAAAAGAAGAACACCATGTTTAGTTATTATCGTAAGTATCTTTAAAATAGTTATAGAAGAGCGAAAATAGGGATACAACGTGATTAGTGAGGTATACTTCTATGAAACATTATCGGGATAGGTGCTAATAAATTCGGGAAAGACCAAGCATGTATGAATTTGAGGAATAAGATTTTCAAAAGATAAAGGTAAGGTTAGTAGCGATTCCGTGCTAGAAATACTCGACGATAAAAATAGAATGTTGCGTGAAGTCTAAATGATATGTCTACGCAGCTTAAGGACCGTGACATAAGGCTTTCTAATAATAATCTAGAATAATTGCGATAAGGTTCGGACTGAAAGGGACGAGGAGTTTATTTATGAGGAAATTTGGAAAAAAAAAATTACACTGAACACGAGATAGAGGATATAGTCAAGATGATCAAAGGCCACGATTGAGGAATTTATTATTATCAAGGAAAGGCCAATGTGGTAGCCGATACTTTAAGCAGGAATAGATATATGGGGAATGACAAATCTCAGAATAACTGATGAGAAGGATCTCCGGAAAAGAACGCTTTATTACTTAACAAGAAGACTTAAAGATGCCTAAAAACGTAAACGGATATTAGTCGTGACATGATATGAAAAGGGATGTCATCGAGTAGGTAAGTAAGTATTCGACATAGTTGGAAAATGAAAACGGAAAGGCGAGGGTTAAAATTTTTGGCGATTTCGACTTGTAGATGACCCAAATAGGGTTAAGAGTTAATTATAATAAATTTTGAAGGAGGATTATCAAGAACCAAGTTAGCTGTCGTGCTATTTGAGGATTTTGAGTGATAGATTAAATAAGACCGCTTACTTTATTATGCAAACGATAGATGTCCACTCTACCAAATTTGATATGAACACGGAGGAGATCATTAGGACAGAGAGACCCCGTGACGACTGCGCCACACAAGAACCCAAGATTTAATTTCACAACGGGTATTTCCCAAGATATTTTATGAAAAAGGATGGATAGAGGCACGACTTAGAGTTCTCAAATCGACAAGTAGAACGAGAGGACTATCCTGATCATTGAAGATACATCTAGCGGCTTACCTTTTATTTGGAAAGGTTTGGAGAATTGTCTATTGTTGACGGATAATTCGTGTAGATGTACTTACCACGGTAGCATACGAAAAATAGTAGTCGATATCCCTCGCGAAGGGTAACGTGAAAAGAATGAAGGATGTCATTGGCAGAACAAATAGAAGGCAAAGAAGATCGTACACGCCCTATAAAGGCCACTAGTAGCAGGTACCAATAAAGGTGAATACGTCTAAGGCACTAGCAAGAATAACAAGTATGAACCAGAAGGTGTCATAGTACTATAGATATTATACGGGGAATGATTAAAGAAGTCCGACCGATGACGGAAGCTGAAAGTTGCACGATCCTAAAATGAGTCAATAAATTACGTATGAAATGGTGCTTCCTTAAGATGGCGACAGGACAATGACGTGCTTTACGTTACTACGAGAAGAAGTGTTAAATCCGGCGCTAAACGTGTAGCAGGAGACGAGCGTGTAGAAATGCGACGAGAACTTCTTATATAGAATAATCAACAGAGATGATGCGCCCAAAATGGGAAAACGTTAAGGAATGAAACTCTAGCACTAGTAGGAGCGATGTAGGGAGAAACGAATAAGCTGAAGGATGATTCCAAGCACTTGAAGATGCGCTAATCGTCCATGTTATCAATTTTAAGGAAAATGAAGTGGCCATTGACGTTAATCGAATTATCGACAATAACGAGTTATCATGCGTGCATTGGAATGGCTACAAAGTTTGTACGGAAGAAAGAATTGTTCTCTCTTAGGTTAGGAAGAAATTGGTAAACGGAGGATACTGTACCATAGTTGAGTCAACAGACCAAAGAAATTCCTAGAACTTATCAGAACCCGGCTAATGGCAGCCCAGGATGAATAATAGAGATATGGGGACCAGAACTATAAAGACATAAAGTATGAAGTAACAGACCAAGTATTGTTGAGAGTACCTCCCGAGGAGGGTGTGATGAGATTCGAAAGGGAAAGGAATATTGAACCCAAGATTTATTGGACCAGTTGAGGAATTAAAGGACTAAGAAAGTTGACTTATAAATTAGCACCATCCTCGAACGGTCACCAAGTTTATAACGAGTACCATGAATCGAGGATTGGAAGTTTAACCGTAAGAACTAAACATATGATTGAAAATGAGCTAATAAACTCGTAGCCAGACTTAGCGTATATCGAGGAACGTGTAGAGGTCATAAGACTACAAGGACGAGTACCCGAAAATATATTGGATGGATGAGTGAAAATTTTATGAAGAGATCAAATACTGCAAGGTCAACGTGAAAACTCGAGGTTGTCATGCGAGAAGCATATCCCTACCTGTTTCTGAACTGATTCCGGGACGGAATCCTTTTAAGGGGGGAAGACTGTAAGAACCCAAATTTTTGACATCGGTAAAAGACCTTTATAAATGGTAATATAATAACTTGAATTTTTGAGACCTTGTAAAACGTTTAATGAATAGTAACCCTGACGGACGGGGAAAAACTTTTGAGCCCACACTATGTAGTGCACGAGAAAATGAGTTTCGGAGTTGATATTACGATTATACGTACCAAATGAGTGTATGTGAACGCTATTAGTTTTCGAAAAAACAAACTTTGAAAAACGACTGTATTTACGACTTATCGAGGATTACGGGAATCACAATATAATTACGAGATTAAAACCCTACGAATTTATATTCATATATAATAATTAAAAATATAAGGAATAAATCTGAAAGGAATTACGTCGCGAACCATTTTACGAACAAGTATTACGAAAACGTTTAAGCGACCGAGCGAACGCGTAAATGATTAAATAAACATAACGCACTAACTAAATCATGGTAAGAGAGTAACCATGGTTATTTTATCAAATAGTAAGCTAACCTTAGGATTATCAAGCAAGCTATCCAAATAATGTGCTAAGGAGGCTAACATAAGTAGTTTCTAGGAAGCTAACAAAGATATGTCCATGGATTTGGAGACAATGAATAAACCTAAGGCTATCCTAGGAAGAATAAAGATCAACTTGCAAAGATATCAAGTCACCTTCCAAGAAGCAACCTAGAAATCATCCAAGAGAAGCAACCAAGTGCTATAAATACCCCCCCCCCCTCACAAAGCTCCCATTCGGCAATTTGAAGAAAAAAGGGGAAATAGGAATTCAAAACTCCAAGCTCTAGTTCTTGTAAAATCACACAATTATTTCCCAAGCCTCCTAGCAACTAAACTAAGGTAAGAAAAATCTTTCATCTCTTTTTATCAAGTTTTGATGGGTGAAATAAATTCAAGAAACTCACTAGTGAATAGTATGAATAGTAACCTCTCCTTGGTTTCTTGATTTCAATGGTGGTTCTAGGCTCCAAAAATCATACCAAGCACTTCCAAGCCTCCACCATACTCAAGAACACATCTCAAGCTTCCCATAAAGGTAAAAATCTTTGGCCCAACTTTATTTAAGATTCATTTTTAAGATCCATTTAGTATGTGGTAGAAAACTTAGTTTAAGAAGTGGTATTGTTGAGATCTTGAAGTTGAGTAGATTTAAGGTTGATTTTTGTTGCCTCAAGAACATGATGTTCTTGAGAGGAGTTTGTATGATGATGATGAAGCGATCATGATGTGAATAAGGACTTAAAGGAATAATAAGGGTAGTATAAGTAGAGAGAGTGCATAATAAATAGCGCATGAGTGTGAGTCGCCGTAAATTAGAACGAGACCTAACAAGATGAATTGTGTTTGTGGTCATAGATTTCCGAGCGGAACCTAGAGTATCCTCCACCTCGAGATACCCAGGCAAGTTTTCAAACCCTACCTTTTAAGAAATGTTGTGTTGTGAATATTTTACAAAACCGTGATATATGCATGAGATTGCTTTAAACTGTTTTACCAAGTTTTGAGATGTATTACATTACACAATTGTTGATAATTTCTAGTATATGTTCATACCGAGTTCAAAATATTATATTTAGACCGAGAGCCGGTCGGTGTAAGCTTATAAAAACCCGGAAGTATTCCGGAGGAGTTTATAATTGAGAATGTTGACGTCAGCGAGTAGCGTGGTGTGTATATATTTTAGACCGAAGATCGGTCAGTAAAAGTTGATGAAAACCCGGAGGTATTCCGGAGGTGTTTTAATTAAGAATATTAACGCTACAGTAGAGCGTGATGTATAAGTCGTAAGACCGAGAGTCGGTCAGTTTTATTTTATAAAGATAAAACTCGGGAATCATTCCGGAGATATTATAGGACGGATATAAGTCCATAGAAGTACGTTTTAAAGGGACTCATCGTCCACTTACGAAACATTAAAACACCTCGAACTTTTAAAATGATTTCCCAATGAGCATATTCCCTCAACTATATTTTATTGATTCGGATAATAAATATTATATACGTATTCCTTTATTATAGGAGTAGTATACTTCAACGTTTATTTATTCAAACCCGATTAATCATTATAGATTATTAATTATGTAAACACAAACTAGTTGAGGAATATTATTTAAATAAATCTTTTAGAGAATAATTCGTTCGAGGTATGATTAATATCAATTATCATTTAATTATTTATAGACTACTATTTAATTAATGATTATTTATTTAAGGATTGTTATTGATTTAAAGATCATATATCCTGATATACTTTTGATTCAGAAATATCATTCGAATAATTTCAGATCGTCGGTGAATATTATCCCGACTTATTGTTATATTGAATATAGTTTCGAGAAGAAACTTTTCCCCTTATTAATTATCTGTTGACAACGGTCAACTCACATCCCTAATACTTCCTCCGAAATTCTCGGAAGTACGTATATACATATATATACACTTACATTTTAAAAAGATAAACTATCTCTATCAACAAGCAAAACGCTTGGGGAACTTCGATGTGGTTCGAGTTCTCGAGATTGATAGAATTCTGTTGAAGGACAATGAAGGGGTAGACTCTGGTACTACGTGTGCTAGATGGGCTACCAAAGGTACCGCAGGTGAAGGTACTTTATGTACTCAGGAACTTGTGAAGTATGTGCATACCCGAAAATGGGACACGTAGCCCGAATGCTGCCAGGGTGATACCCGAGAGATGACGGTATTCGTCCTTTTACTAGTAAAGAAGGTTACTTCCATAGTACGACTGATCATCGTATGCGGTGGCTCCTGTGAGATGTCCAAACTCTTCCAATTGGAATTGATATGCAATACCGTAACCCAAGCCTAGGTGTTGGGATTACTATTAAGGTATTCGCAGGTTATAAAAATCCCCTTAAAGAATTGTTTTCGTAAGAAGGTGTGGGACACCAAGGAAAACTATTTTTGAATAAAACATATATATAATATATGATATTATTATACGGACATGTTCATACTGTACATTATTTATGCTGAGCATTATAGCTCACACTTGCTTTCTTTTAAATGACACAACACAACAGATAACCAGTATGCCGGTGTGGGACTTAGTCGCTTGCAGTCATGGGGAGGATCCTTGGCAGCTTTGTCTCATGTGTGCTAGAGTATCAGCTAGGTATAAGATATCAGTCGTAATTATTGTAACTTCATGTAGAGGTTATAAATAATTGTTTGAGATCCTGTAAAGTACATTGGAGTGTAATAAAAGAATATTACATTTTGTACGTCGTTTCTAAGGCTATAACTTGTGTGTGTGAGTATGAGATTGGGGTTTGTTGGATTATTGAATCAATACCAGGTTACACATGAGTCAAGGATGGCGTGACGACCCAGATTCCTGACCCCGAATTTGGGGGCGTTACAACCGCCTTCCTTATCTGAAAGTCTTCTTAAGTCCTGATATTATCTCCTGATAAATATCTTCTGATATCTTAAGTTCTGATAACTTAAGTTCTGATATCTTAAGTTCTGACTTCAGTATAAGTACTGATTTCCAGTTAAGTCCTGATTTGTCCTGTTAGTCAAGATCTGAAAACTAAACACACATCATTATTAGACATGACATCACAAATATATCTAACAGCAGTCATTTTTAGTTGGTCAAAAAAACTCTGACTTTCTTGTAGTGCTCGGCTACCATTAAAATTTGATTGGGAAATTTGTTGTTAAATACTGTATTTCTGGTTATATTTTGGTTTTGCAACTGCTCCCTCCTTTGTGACTCTTTCGATATTTTTCGTGGAAATAATTTATAAATGACTTTGATTTTGCAGGCAGTATATGAACCTATGTGCAGCTTCACCTATAATTTGCAAGCGCTGTATGAGCATTTTCCAGCTTCTTCACTCATGAAAACCTGTCTACCATGTCAACTACTGTACTTACGGCTTTTTTTCTAGTTCTACCTAGGCCTTGGTAGAAATAATTTTTCTAACATCAAAATCTCCCTATTAAAATTATAGAACTATAGATTGGTAATATCTAAGTCTTGTTGAACTTCTTTGTGACCCAATCTTACTTATGTCTTGTATTTTTTGCCCTCAGGACCCAGTCCTAACGCCGCCACGTTCCTGATTACAATACTCACAGTCGATACATTAATAAATCAACATCTGCTATCTTCCTCAAAGTACACAGGCTAGTAGCTAGTGTTATAATTCACAATGACAATGGAAATAGAATAACTAGGTAATTTATTCAGTTAAGTTAGATAAAATTCATGAGTTAATCTCACGAAATTCATTCTCTAATATTAAATGTTTTTTTTGAAATACAATATTTACATTACTTTTTAAATAAACAATTGTGTGTAAAATATATTCAAAATATAATTTTACACTTCATTATACATCCTTATCTATATTATTTAACTCTGTTATCTATTCTTTCTTATATCCAAATAAAATATAATATTTATTTAAGGAAAAGATTCCTAAAATTAAATTTAGAAAATTTATCTAAACTGATTACGATTTTTTTTGTATAAAAAGGTTAAATGGCATTTTTTTTACAATAGAATTAACCCTGAATTTACAAAAACAAACCTTAATTTTTATTTTATGCTAGAAACTAAAACTTAAATTTAACTTTACCTTAAATCCTATTGATTTACACACTCGGCTAGGGTTTTCACTAAATGCGAGACTGATCTAATTTGATTCAATTCCAAATTTTCAACTTCTCTATGTGTAACTAGATCTGAAATCAATCCAAATACCATACGCATGGCGGAAGCATACATAAACCTATAATATGTTATCAACAACGAACCAAAAGAAGCAAATACAACATTCGAGATCATTCAGCTAAAGACCAGCAGATTGCGAGAAAGAGCACGAGGATGGGAGAAACAAAGAATGTGACACTGCCGGAAGATATACTCTACAATGAAAGTCTCTCTCGATTACCACTAAAATTTATACTATGATGTCGTCGTGTTTGTAAGTCTTGGAATTCTCGTTTCTCCACTTCTGATTTCGTAAATTCTCACCTCACTCATCAACTACATGATAAACAAGAAGATGATGATGATCTTATTATAACTAAGTGTTTTGCTATTAATGAGGGAATAAGCATTCTTTCACATACCAATGAATTTCTTGTCCGGTCAGTTGCATGCGTTTGTGACACCATTATTGGTTCCATTAATGGTTTGATTTTAATGTGTTCCACTCGGGGAAGAAGATTTTGTTTGTGGAATCCCGCTGTAGGTCAAGTAAAGTTCTTCTGTATGCCCCCGCCTCGCTATCATCCTACCAAGGATGAATGTGAACACTTTGTTGGAGGATTTTGTTGGGATCGTGTGCAAAATGATTACAAGGTCTTGATGTTCTGCTATGAATCGACAAGAACTCCCCCTAGCCAACTTTGTATTTACTCATTTAATTCTTCTAGATGGACTCGATTGTGTATTTGTCGTCATCCCATGTTGACCGGACCTGTGTAATCCTAATTTGATGGTGTATCCCCGTACAATTGTCAAGGGAACCCCTTACTGGAGTTACCTTGAATACAAAGCTTTGTTGAAGTTTGTGTCTGAAATCAATAAGTTTAGGTTTTTGCCTGATTTCGACTCCAGCGATTTTAACGAAAATAATTTCTTAATCAATATCAACAACCGTCTTCTTGGTATGACCTATGAAAAATTATACGGTGAAGGGACTTTAGCAGAAATTTATTCTCTAGACAACGGCGATAGTGGTGATTGGAGTAAGATGTACACTATTGGACCCATGTCTCTTACCTCAGGATGTCGACCGTCACATTATTTTAAGACTGGTGATCAAATATTGATCAATAGTTTTCTTTTTCTGTTTGCTAATTTGGGAGGTTATCAGGTGGCTACTGTCACAACCTTTTTGTATGAGGAGTTTCGACAGATGTATGCTGAGGTGTATATTAGGTACCGGGAGGTATTTGCGACCCAAGATGCTCTGATGAGATTGATTGCTGAGAGACCTTTTGTAACTTCACCAAAGGCAGATTCTGTTAGGAGGAGTTTCATTAGTGAGATTATGCACCACACCATTATCACTGTTATTGCGAGTCTGCTGACTGATATTGCTGGGATGCCATCTACTAGTTCAGGAGTTGTGGATATGACTGATGTTGCTAGGATAATTGATCGGACCAGGGAGGAGTTTCTGTAGAGGGTGGATGAGCTGTTTCGTCCATATTGACTTGACCCAGTATACTCTATAATCTAGTCTTTTATAAGAACGTTCGTATCTCCAATATATCCTACTACTTTTATAAATTTGTACACAACTTCATTTATCTTTATATCATATAAGATGTTTGTTGAATTGATGTTGATTTACAATTCAAAGTCTCAATTGATACAGATTACTATATGTTATACGCTTGTCTATGGTACATATATCCTCGGACCTTGATTCATACTTAACTATGTGTTTATGTTATTTATAGTTTGGGAACTTTGTGAGGTTGTTTTACTCTTTTTTGGTGTTAGATCCTTGTGATATGTTGGTACCTGTACTAGTGACACTTGTTACCGTAAACGACGAAGTTGGCAGAACACATGAAGTGTGTGCTATGTTTTGTAAATGGTGACTTGTATGTACTCTTGGGACATGGGAGTCTTGCCATAATGTTAGGTCCAAAAGGTACATACATACGGGGGTGAATGTATGTTCTTCGTTTTTCACTCTTAAATGCAACAAATCTTAAAATTATAAAACTAAATAAACAAACACAAAGATTTCTAGGTAAATATGCTTTTATTCAAAGTATAAATACCAAGAGGATTTACTTACAACTCCGAATATAAATGATTTGAAGCAACAAGTATAAAAAGAACCAGTACAATATGCTATCACTCTAGGGTTCTTTTTATCACGCTAAAGATCTATAGCTCTTAACAAATGATAATCAATACACACAAAGAAGATATAAATGACGAGTATATCAAGATGTGAGATTTCAATGGTGTAAATCCATTGGGTATATTTACTAACACTACGCGCAACAATTAGGCAGTTATATATATCACAATTAACAAGAACATGCAATAAACCAAATAACGAAACAAAAACATGGATGAAAAACAATAAGATATAATTAGTAACTGAATTGATAAAAAGAGGATATAATACTTAGCTCTAACAGAAGCTTTTACAAATCTGAAAGAACTGTGAACAGCTGAGGCGCCTAACCTTCGAGAAGTCTAGGCTGTTCTTGAAGAGATTATTGCCCCACTTACGCTGTGTTGGGTTACAGTAATATCACTTCTAGGATACAACAGCTCGAAGCAATTCGCCCACAGATACGTAAAACTCAACAACGACCAATGCCTCAGTTCACCCAGAAATCCTATGCTATATTCTGTATATTATGGAGGAGAGAAAAAGAGATATAGCAGCTAGGGTTTCACACGTATGTCATTGACGTATATCTTTATTCCAAACATTTTGTTCAGTATATAATACAACACAAAATGTAACTAAATATATTAGATTAATTAAAATAAATATCCTGAATTTAATTGCATTTATTTAAATATTTCCAGAATCAGAAACGTAACAGTCAACCTATCAGAATTTGTCAATCCTGATAGCCCATCAGGATTTATCAGCCACAGCAAATCCTGACCAGCGTCAGGATTTATCAGCCATAGCAAATCCTGATCCAGGGTCATCAGGATTAGTCCATCAACGGATAATGCACATGATCAGTCCATCAATGGATAATCCACAGTGTACTTCAACGGATAACTCCATCAATAGATACTGAGTTTTATGCATCAACGAATGTTGCTTAACAATCCTTACTGTTATACAGATTCAATATTCATCATAAAAGAATATAATAAGTCAGTAAATATTTTAATTAAACATTAAGTAAAATTCCTCTTTACTTAATCAATGTGGGACAAACCCACAAACCCATTTCAAGCTATTAACTTCATCTCAATTTCTATATGGATTACACTAAAAAAATGACTTAGATCCAAACATTAAAGTTTAAGTCCTCATTACAAGGAACAAACTCCAACAATTAGTTTTAGGAAATTACATCAAGAACATGTCTAAAACATTCCTCAAACTTTCCATTTTCTAACAATCCCCCGCAAGTCCATACATAAATGCATATCAGATTTTCTCATGACTTGTTTTTCAGAGTCGGTAACCTGCCGGGTTTGAACTCTCATAAGTCCCCTACTTCGATGGCTACCGGATATAGATGGAATGTTTCACCTTGAATCTTGTTAGGAGCAATTGATGATATCAAACAGAAACTATCAGAAGCATCGATGGATGATGGTTACATTGACAAATGATGATTACATCGACAGATGATGATTACATTGACGAATGATGATTACATTGACGAATGATGAAGACATCAACGGATGTTGATAATCGATGGATAATGATATCAACGGATGATGATGTCAATGGATGATGAAATCAGTATTGTCATATCAGTTGATCTTTGAGAAGGAAAAGGAAACAGGAACTCAAGGCGGTGAAGGAATTTATCTCAGAAGCAATTGTATAGGTTTCCTTGTTGTTGATAAAATATGATTCCTTATACATTAGTAGTTGTGCTCTATATAAAGCGTAGATTAGGTTCATGCTATAAGAATTGCGATATTGTTATATCTTTCACATAACCTAGCAACTCTCTAGGATATTTGTTCAACTTTTTGAGAGAGTACGTTTGTAATAAGTTTTTATCAGTTAATATAAAAACTGTTGATCTGTTGAAGCTTTATCGAATTGATTGTATTAACTGTATTCACCCCTCTCTCAACAGTTGATTAAGGGCCTAAAAATTGGTATCAGAGCTTGCTATTAACGTACAAATAGTTTAAGATCTGAAAATCAATCAACCATGTCAGACAAAAAAGAAGAAACACAGAATCTGAATCCGAAGCCACCACCCCCGGCCACATCACATATCAGCAGCAATATGAGTAGGTATGAAGCAATCAAGATGCCTATCCTGAAGATACATGAATATCCAATATGGAAAGTCAGGATTGCCATGCGCTTGGAAGCCACAGATCCTGAATATTTGAACATGATCTGTGATGGTCCTCACAGACCAATGAAGGTAGTTGTTTCGGTTGCAGGAGAACCAGAGAAGATGATAGACAAAGACAGGAAGGCCTAATCTCCTCAAGATATCTCATATATCATGAAGGATGCTAAGGTCAGACACATACTGCACATCAGTATTGATAGTGTTATGTCCAATAGAGTCATTTGATGTAAGAAAGCAAAAGAGATATGAGATGCTTTAGAAGTAAAGTGTCAAGGTACAACTACTATCAAGAAGAGCAGGAGGATAGTAGTTACTTAAGAATATGAGCACTTTGACTCAAGGGACAATGAGTCCTTAACTGAGATCTATGACAGATTTCAGAAGTTGCTGAATGACTTATCCCTTGTCGATAAAGAATATGATTTGGAGGACTCAAACTTTAAGTTCCTACTTGTTCTCCCTGAAAAATGGGACTTTAAGGTCCTACTTATCCCTTGTCGATAAAAAATATGATTTGCAGCTGACTACAGAAAACCCGGAGCTGAGAAGAAACAAGCCCTTGATCTCAAGGAAGAGAAACTGGGATGATTCATCAGATTCAGATGATGAAGTCAATTATGCTCTCATGGAAAAAGCTGATGCTGAGGCTGACAATGCTGAATTAAAGGTACCTCAGGCTACTTTTGCTTTTGATACTGATGATATCTATGAATTAAGATTATTTCTTAAGTCTCTGCATGTTAGTTTTAGGGATCAAACCTTAGAGAATAATATAATCACGAGTGAAAACTCTGTATTAAAGAAAAGGAATGATCACCTAGAAATTGAGTTGCTTTCCATGCTAGAAAAACATGCTTATCTAGAGTAGGAGCTAGCAAAAGAAAGAAAAGTCATTAAACTTTGGACTAACTCAGAAAAATCAACTCAGGAAATTCTAGAGAATGGTTGTTGGGGATCAGGATTAGGATATTCAGCTAGATCTAATTCTGATAAGAAAAGTGGAAAAGAAACTGAGATAACAGAACCAATAAATACTGATAGCAAGGTTAAACTGAACAAGGTTCAAATAAAGACCATTAAGTTTAATCCTAGTGCTTACTCTATTAAGTCAATTTATGAGGAAGGTACTACCTCAGCATCTAGATCAAACTTAATTACTAAAAAGAGTGAACAAGTTCACACAAATTCAGTAAATATTGGTTCAATGACTCAGAAACAGCTTAAGCAAAAGCTAAAGGATCTACACATGAAAGACAAGAGGAAAAGGTCTAGGAAAAATAGGAATGGCAAGGTAGGTGTTAATAAGAATGGAAATTATGTAACCCACCTAATGCACCTAGAAAGACCTGTTTAAACTGCGATAGCACTAATCATCTTGCTAATTCTTACAAGAAGAATAAAAAGATAAATGTTGTTTCTTCCAAATCAGAGTTTAGGAATAAAACCGTTAGATATAAACCACAGAGTCCTTGTTTTTATTGTGGAAGTGTTTGGCATTCTATTTATACATGTAAAGACTATCACGGTTTGTATTATGATTATTATAAACTGAAACCCTCTTTAATTAAAGTAAAATCTGTCTCTGCATGTATAAATATTGATAGTAAGGATGTTAACATAAATTCTGATAAAAAGTCTTTTGCTGCATATGTTAACAAACTCAAAAAGGCCAAAGGATCCAAGCAAGTCTGGGTCCTTAAAAATACTAACTGATTCAAATTACTGATTGTAGGGTGACATGAGGAATGCTCTATTCTTGGACAGTGGATGCTCAGGACATATGACTGGTTATAAATCCCTGCTATCAGAATTTGAGGAGAAGGCTGGCCCAAGCGATTCTTATGGAGATGGAAACTTAGGAAATATCTTGGGATATGGAAAAATCAAAGTTGGAAATATCATTATTGAAAATGTAGCTCTAGCTGCAGGACTCAAGCATAATCTGATTAGTGTGAGTTAAATCTGTGATAGAGGTTACCATGTCAACTTCTATGAGGAGCATTGTGAATGGCAAGATCACATTGACTGGTGTGAGACATGGTAGTTTATGTGAAGCCAGGGTCTCCACAAGTATTGATAATTCAAAAGTTTGTCTACTGAGTATAGCATCTGTGGAAGACAACTGGAACTGACATAAAAGACTTTCTCACCTCAACCTCAATAATATCAATGAACTTGTGAGGAAAGAACTTGTTAAAGGATTGACCAATGCAGTTTTTACTCCTGATGGCTTATGCGACTCATGCCAGAAAGCCAAACAAAGGAAAACTTCTTTCAAGAGTAAAAATGAATCCTCAATTCTTGAACCATATCATCTACTTCATGTTTATCACTTTGGTCCAGTGAATGTTATGTCAATTTCCAAGAAGAGGTATGCACTCACAATTGTTGATGAATATACAAGATACACATGGGTATATTTTCTGCACACCAAGGATGAATCTCCATCCATTCTTCTTGATTATGTGAGGGAGCTGGAAAAAGGATCAACATACAAAGTGAAGATCATCATAAGTGATAATGGAACTGAATTTAAGAATAGCTCTATGGAAGAGTTCTGTAAACTCAAGGGGATAAACAAGAGTTTTCTGCTCCTGGAGCTCCACAACAAAATGGAGTTGTTGAAAGAAAGAATAGAACGATGATAGAAGTTGCAGGAACCATTCTAGAGAAAGTAAGATTACCTACCTACTTCTGGGATGAGGTTGTGCAAACTGCTTGCTTCACACAAAATACAATATTGATCAATAAGCATGGAAAAACACCATTTGAGATGGTGAAGGGAAAGAAGCCAAATTTGAAGTGCTTTCATATTTTTGGTTGTAAGTGTTTTGTTCTCAAAAGTCATTCAGAACAGCTGACCAAGTTTGATCTGAAAGCTGATGAAGGAATATTTGTGGGTTATCCATTGACCACAAAAGCCTTCAGAGTTTACAATCTGAGAACAAGAACAATCATGGAATCTATATATGTATCTTTTGATGATAAGAAGATAACAGGTCTAGAAGCTGTAGATGACCATGACAAATTAAGATTTGCAAATAAAGTACCTTATGCTGAACTTTTAAATCCTGACTCTGATACAATAAGTCCTGATATCACTCAAAGCTCTGAGATTCCGCAAGACAGTGGAAATTCTTCTGACACCGAAGCGTATGTTGAGGGGGAGCAACATAACTCAAATTCAGAGACTACACAACAAGTGATTCATCTCAAGAGACATCAGTAGAAAGATCATCAGACTCATCTTCCTTAAATTCTGATGAGTCAAATACCGATACCAATGGGAATACTGATTCAGGGGGAACATCAGGAAACAATAGTGGTACTAATCAAAGAAATAACAGAGAATTCATGGATCAAGGGGGAGGTTCGTCTTCAAGGAGTCAACTTCTATCTGCAAGAAAATGGTCTAAGTCACACACCTGACTTAATCATTGGAAACCCTGACAGTGGTATAATAACAAGAAAAGCCATTCGGAATGAATGTCTCCACCGTTCTTTTCTATCTCAAACTGAACCTAAGAAAGTTGAAGAAGCTCTACAAGATGCTGATTGGGTCACAGCAATGCAAGATGAGCTCAATGAATTTGAAAGGAACAAAGTCTGGACTCTTGTGCCAAGACCAAAGAACAGATCTTTAGTTGGCACAAAGTGGGTGTTCAGAAACAAAACTAATAGTGAGGGCATTGTTACAAGGAATAAAGCAAGACTGGTTACAAAGGGTTACTCATAACAAGAAAACATTGATTATAATGAGACATTTGCTCCAGTTGCAAGGCTAGATGCAGTAATAATATTTCTTGCCCATGATGCTCACAAGAAGTTTAAGGTGTTTCAAATGGATGTGAAGAGTACACTCTTAAATGGATAACTCGAAGAGGAAGTTTATGTTGAACAGCCTCTAGGGTTCGTTGATCCAAGGTATCCAGATCATGTCTATCTACTGGATAAAGCACTATATGGGCTGAAGTAAGCTCCAAGGGCTTGGTATGACACACTTGCTCTATTTCTGCTAGAGAGTGGTTTAACAAGAGCTAATGCAGTCCAGGTATCTGTAACACCCCCAGATCCGGGGTCGGGGATCCGGGTTGTCACGGTCTTTCTTTCCACAATATCACTTCACTTAATTAATAATAATAACCTTATGTTGTGACCCCACACTAACACACACCACAACCCGTTATAGTCTCAGAGATGAAATTGAAATAAGTACAAGTCTTTGAGTCCACAATTTAAAAGTTATTACAACCCAAAACGATTACTTGATAAATTTACAGTTAATTGCCATTATCTGCCACAAGTTATAATTATACATAATTGATTCTCAAAAGTAGATGGTCTGATCTACAATAGATCTACCTCTGCAGCTATAGCAGCTACAACATCATCGGGAAGACGCGGGACGCTTCCCACGCGCTTGCGCTGGGTCTGCTGGAGTCTGGCCATCTTTCCTAACTGTTGTTGTGTGATGAAGAAATAAAGCAAGGGTGAGCAGCAAGCCCACCAAAATAATATGTATAATGATTAATAGTATATGAGCCTACTCATAATACTCATGAAAGTCTTGGTCAAAAGAAATGAACCAAGTTTGATATCTTAATGCGATGAAGTCGCAAAATATTCAGTATATATATATATACTTTTCAAAATATTGGAAGTCCTCTTCCATGCATAATATACACAAAGTCCCAATGTATAACTGTATATATAAAAAAATATCATTGCAAGGTGATCTCATATATCTAACCTTGTCTCAACGTTTTTTTGAAAATCTTTGTCATTCATAAGACAATTATTAATTAGATATAAGTTTAAAAGATGAAGTTACAAGATACCCCAATATACTTATATCTTTCCCAAATACTACTTGAACTACCACCATTCAAGTTATAATCAGTTTCAAAAGTTCATCACATAGATGAGACTACAAGACAAGATTTAAATAGATTCAATCTTTAAAATATTATTAAAGGAAATGAAGTTATGACATACTTCATTAAGTTCTGATATATATATATATATATCCACATATACTTCTTCCTTTATACATTTCCTGAAAACATCTGTCATGTTAAGTATGAACAGAGTTTGAAACATCCAATGAATTTTGGAAAGGAAAAGAATTTTGGCATAAACAAGATATCTTGCTGATCAGGCAAAGATACCCATAAGTAACCTTTTCTACTAGTAGATGGATGAATCCCCCACCGGTCATCACCCTGGCCACATAAGGACCTTGTGCTGGACCGCCACCCGACCTCTTACGCGTTGATGGACTGCCACCCAGCCACTTACACTTTGATAGACCGTACCCCGGCCTGTCGCTTATGCCGACTCAATTAGATGGGCTTACTTCCCGAACATTGGGCAAGTAATCAATTCATTTATCAAAACTGCAACCTCGTTGCGAATATAAAATACACCACAGAGCCGGATTCCCCAGGTTTTGAGCGAGTATTTAAATCCCCTTAAAAAGGAAGATCTTAAATATAAAAATGAGTTTTGGGATCCGCTCTGACTTTAAAAATCATTTTGAAGACTCGAAAACACTTTATAGAGTGTTTGGAGTAAAGCTGATTTAATGAAGTAAATCAGTCCCCAAAATATTTAGAAAATGACTGAATATTATTATTTAAATAATATTCCCATAAAGAATAATCTTTATAAAAATAATTGAAGTTGAAGTATTAAAACTTCTACTTGAAACGAGTATTAAATAACCAAAGATATACTTATATGAAAGTACTATCTTTATTTGAATAATCGAAAATAAGTTTGATTATTGACACCTTATTCTTTAATAAAATAAAGAATATATCTCAGCAAATAATCGGAGTCATAGATACTCAAATGAATATTCAAATAATATTCATTAAATAATATAAACTGAGTCATAAGCCCTCGAATGAATATTCAAATAATATTCAATAAATAATATGAAAGAGTCATAAGCCCTCGAATGAATATTCAAATAATATTCAATAAATAATATGAAAGAGTCATAAGCCCTCGAATGAATATTCAAATAATATTCAGATAATTAAAATAAAAGGAGTCATAAGTCCTCGAATGAATATTCAAAATAATATTCAATAATAAAATAAAGTTAAAGTTATCGAATAAACCTTATTCGATTAATAGTTTGGAAAACTATAACCATATATATAAATATATATATATATATATCCATATCCATATATACAAAATCTACTCGGGATCCTCGACTCCCGGTTTTAGAAAATATTTTCACCTTGGGTCCCTATACTAAGGGTATATGCAAGTTACCGCTATCCTCTAGCATAGGTATTATCAACTGAACCAACAGATATATATGGCAAGAATACGAAACAGGCATGCATATATATACCATATCAGCATGCTTCAATATATCGCAACATTTGCTAATTAACCAACATGCATCTATCGCAAGATAATGCATATACATATATACATCACAACAACAGTATAACGGGTAGAAAACTTGCCTGAGTGACTTGGGGTGATAAAAGGCTCGGGACGAGTCTGGTAACCTATAAACAACAAGTAAGTTGGAATTAAACCAAAATCACTTGTAAATCTATACTTTAACTAACTTAGACTCTAACGCTTGTTTTGCGCTCACTGATTCGCTTAAGCCACTCGGGTACCCTCGGCTCCACCATTTTTAATAATTTAACCTTTACGAGTTTTAAAGCGATTCCTTTGCGAGTGTCTTACCAACTGCCTAACACACTTACCATAAATGTTTCATACTTCAATTAGTCCTTTAAGGTCTTTAACCTATGTTTCAAAGTAAGGCGAGGGGAAATGTTTCGTTCGCGAAACGCCGTTACTTGAAACGGTCGTTTCTCCTAAACCGTGCATCCGAATCGAACGAACTACATATCAAAACGAAGCTCGTAACATGAGCTATCTAAACATGGCAGTGGTCATAAACTAGCAGGGGGTTCTCGGGTCCTAATGATATGCACAAAAACAGTCCAAAGAAAATCGGACGTTACGACGGCTATGTTTACGCGATTTCCAAATTTTAAACCATTCAAAACCAACCACAAACCAACCTCAAATCCAACATACAACCAACATCCATCCTTATCACATCATAACAACCCCAACCAATTCAATTTAATCATTCATACTTATGCCTAAACTTAACTTTAATCATACTTAAGTTCTTTTAAATCAAAACCACAACATTTACCATTCCATTTCACTACCATTTCAAATCCCAAACTCTAATCACAACAACAAGCTATAATATCATCCTACTAATCAAAATCATCTTATAATATATAGGAATCTAGGGTTTGGAGATGGTATACCTTCCTTTGAGTGGTGGGAGGAGCTAGGAAGCCGTAAGAAGCTTTGAGAAGTCTTAAGAATGCTTGGATCTTCAAGAAAAATAAGAAAAACTTCAAGTTAAAAACTTGAAAACACTATTCATAGTCTTCTTCTTTGATTAAATGAAGAAGATGGAGAAGGAATTGATGGCTTAAACTCATGATATAGCCCTAACTAAGCATGAAGATGATTAGGGAATTATCTTACCAATTTAGGAGGCTTGGATCTTGAGTTTTGAATTTCTTCCCCTTTTGAAATAGTAAAAGCCGAGAGCAAGCTTGCTTGGAATGAGAGAATTGATTTTTTTTTGTGTTTTGATGAAATGATTTGCTTGGCTTGGTTGATTTTTGTTGTTTGTTTTAGTTAATTACCTCGTTGCCCTTGAGTTTGTGTGGTTCTCATTCAACCACACCTCCTTCCTTCCCATGTCATGCTTGTGTCATGTTGTGATGTCATCCTTCCCTCTTTGTCCTCCTCTCATTGGTTGGGTGACATCACTCACTCTAATCCCTTTGATTAACTTCCTAATGACCGCTGATCTGTTATATGGTTCGCTTAACTTTCGTTCTCGTTTACCGTTTGAGGGATCATACCCGGGATCTTATTACTTAGATTCCCTTAACCTTTCTCAATATATCGTATTCCTTTTATGATCCTCTCTTATAATCCTTTAATTTAAATCCTTTTTATCCTGTTACCTTATACTCAATTCTCTCCGTATCTTGTGGATTTCCGGGAAAAATCAAAGTGTTCGGAATTGGATTCTGACGATCTTTACATACACTTATATACCACATAGAGTACTAATAATATCCCATAAGATCAATAACAGAACCCCTACATAGCGTGGCATAAAAAGTTTTCTCGTTCAGCAAAAACACTATTCATAAGGGTTTCAAAATTTCTCAAAAATTGGGGTTATTACAGTCTCCCCTCCTTAAAAGGATTCCGTCCCGGAATCAGATAGAAAACAAATGGGGATACTTTCTTAGCATTACACTTTCTAACTCTCGAGTCAATTTTCCACATTGTGGTTCTACCACCAAACTCTGCCTAGTTTGATAATCCTTCTCCTAAGCACTTGTTCCTTTTCACTCTATAACCCTTCCTGGTTGCTCCATATAGGTTACGTCGGGTTGCATATCTATGCGCTCATATGCCTCTATTTATCTGGCATCTGAATTACACTTCCTTAACATTGATACGTGAAACGCGTTATGACTCGCTACATGTTCTGGGTTAGGGCTAGCTCATATGCTAACTTCCCAAACGTCTTAATATATCCAAGGGTCCAACAAATTGTAGACTTAGCTTTCCTTTCTTTCCGAACCTCATCAATCCTTTCCAAGGGATACCTATATCATTACTAGGTCCCCTATTTCATACTCTTTGTCCTTTCGTGTCATGTCAACATACTTATCATGTCCATCTTAGGCTACTACCAGCCGTCCTCTGATTAGATCTATCATATCCTTGGTCCTTTAGACCACTGCTGGTCCGAGCATCTTGCGCTCTACAACTTCATCCTAACATAAGGGAGATCGATATTGTCTTCCCTCAAGGATCTCATAAGGCGATATCTCGATACCTGACATACGATCTATTGTCGTAAGAAAACTCAATCCGTGTTAAGTGATCATTCCAATTTCTTTCAAGTCTATTGTACAGACTCTCATTATAGCTTTTAGCATTAGAGCTTTTGCTTCTCACTACCCATCCTTTTTCCCAGTTCGTAGTCGCTACTATCTTCCGTTCCTAATATTATACTGGTTATACTTTTGCTCGTTAGCGTTCTATAACCTTTTAGTAACCACGTCAACCTTAGTATCACGAATGTGTTTCCATTCCGAATACCACCATAACTTTACTACTCCTTTTTCAGCTGTTTCTATTTTTGAAAGCTTGATCCATCATATAGAAGTAAAAGAATTCATTGAGAGATCACTATGATCATGAACACTTGTTATATCGCATAGTTAGTACAGAAGGTGGCCAGCCTTTAGTACTTGACAAGCAATTAAACAATAGATGGTATCCTACTAGGCTTCTATCACACAGATAGATAGTCATTCGGCAATACCTCCCCTTTCTGGAAGGGTTGTTCTTCTCAGCTTACATGAAATGAAAAGAAGAGAAAAGAACGAATTGAAGAGAATTGTATATTCATAAAAAAAAATTTATTGCCATAAAATATCTGGCTTGGAATCTACCTCTGAACTATAGAGGTTTGTCATAGGAGAACGAAACATATACGTATTTATATCAGCATCAAGCATTATAGCCTCGTATTTCCCATGCCTAAATATTTCTATTCCGTTCATCGTTCTATGGACCCATGCTCTTCCTCGAGCTTATACACAATCACCTTTGAAACTCCCTCGACATCGAAAATCGAATCTGGGATCTCATTCTATACATCATCGTTACTAGAATTCTATGCTTGCATCGCAACCTTCCTCGTATAATAATACGACTCTCTATTGATAAGAAAGAATAATTATTCACTAGGTAGATACTCTACTTAATTAGTCTATCAATGATAACTTATACACTACCACGACCCGATTAGTGGTACTCAATCTCAACACCCATTCCAATACAACTCTCATGGTTGTAATCAGCTCATTACTCGCAGAATCATTGCTGCCTTACTATGGTCCACCACTGACCTACTGTAGTCATTCATTTTCCATGAAGTCTTAATAGCTAACCATACGGAGTCCATACATCTCGTATCTAATTCTCCTAAGGAGTTAACATAACCACCAATCACAATTCATAAAGAACACTCCAAACTCTGACGTACCTTCATGACATGAAGCAGATAAAAGTGCAGAAGAGTTTCAATCAAAGCAACGATAGCAGGTTAACACCATTCTTAATCATATGCCTTAAATAGAAGACTTAACTCAAAGGTTCGTCTAGTCCTTTTTGAAACATGGTCCTGGCTTATCTCAAGATAGGACCTCCTAAGATAGATAGCCCGCTCATGGCGATTACACGAATTAACCTTTACCAACTACTATTACGGTTGGGTATTGCACAGTCATCAGAAGGAATGTCAATCTTCCAAACCATAATTCAACCTTCACATTTTTAACCATCATCACTGTATTCCTCTGGCACAAGCGCCTATAATTATCCTCTTACCTTTAAAGTGTCGGCCACCTCTTTGGCCTTTCCTGATAGTAAAATTTCCTTACAGTCAATTTCATTTTAACCACTTTCACAAATTTTCTACCCTATTTCCGATCACTGCTTGAGTGAAGATGTTTTCCTTAAAATCTGATGAGTAAAAAAAATCACCATTTTTCCATAAGTTATTGCCTCAGTCTTTAGAGGTTAATCACTGTCATGACTGACTCTCAATCATAATTAGAACATCTTTTATCTTAAGTCCTAATTGCCCTGAATAATTTTGACCATTACTGGTTCGATCCATACTTTCTCGTGGTTTAACACGTGCCCCACTTGGCAACACTATAATTACGTCATATTTCCTTTATCCACATTTCTATTCTTGAGAATTTTGAATATTACCTTTCTCCTTGTAAAACCTCTAAGGTTATCCTTGAATCGTTCCTCCTGTATTTCCTAGATACAGGGCATATCAAAATACCATTTACTACTACTAGAACCATTGTCTATATACTTCTGAAAAAAATTCTCCACTGATTCTTAAAGGTTATTATTACCTTAATCCTTTCCAATTCATACTGTCAAAACTCATACTATCCCTATTAAGGGTGAATGCCAACCTTTATGCATTCCCCTAGGATTCATTTTAAGTTACCGATGTTCTATCCTTAATTCCACCTTTAAAAGGTACCTGCATCCTTCCATGGTTAAATCAAGTCATATATCCCTGATTAGGGTGTCTTATTCAATCATTCCCACCTCGATAGTATATGTCTAATTCCACCATAACATCTGTATTCAAAATGGGGTCAATCAATATGGCCTCCAAAAGATAGCAACGGTTATCCGCTTGTCTTGCCTAATTTGGTAACGATAACAAGGATGTTCTGGAAGATATTGGTCGTGTTCAACGTGAACCTCTTCTTAATAATTCCTTATTTACTTTCGTTGTTTATCTCAACAGTCACCTCAATGTTGGGATATCTCTTATACCTGGTGCCTCCCTTTCTGGGTATCGAGCCACCGGTCTTACATTTCACATTATTGAAGGTCACTTCCTTCATCCAACTTTCCTGCTTTCTTGTCTCCTTAGTCTATCAGCGTCTTATTATTTATCCGTCGAACTATCTAAAGGTTTCCTTGAATCCTCCCAACTTAAAGGGGATAAAATGTACATAACTCGTATGCCTTCAACCATCAACTTTAACTCATGGTGAATCACCCTCATCCTGACGATTACATACTTTTCTATGTCTCTTGCTACGAGTCTTTAGGGTTTCCTCATACCCAACTCCCTTATCATACCTCAAACTCTATTGCCTTTATATTCCTTTCCACTTCAGTTTCTTTTTATTTTCCTTTCTCTTATCATTATTTCATGAACTAACACAACATAAGTATTGATTCCAAACATCCCGTCATTCTGGATTCGTGTCCTCAGAACGAATCTTGATAACTTTTACAACTTAGATTCACAATTTATCATACTCGTCTGCCTTTGTTCTAGCTCCAAAGCTTTTACACTATCTCCTTATCTTTGGGAATTACTTTCCCGAAAACAATTGACTGAACTTAAATCAGTTTATTCTAACCTCTGGCTCCGTGCCTTTCTTGGTCTTTCACCAGCGGGTGGTCTCTCTCTTAGGAGGGTAAGTGACAAAAACAGTCTTTTGTGATTCGTCTATCATTTAGAATCTCAAATAATTCCTATATTTCCTTTAGCCAGGCTCTTGCCTCGGCTGGGTCAGCTTGTTCCATGGAACTCTGAGAGCTTAGCGACTTAAAGGTCCTGAAAGAATTTCTCACCGCACTGTCTCCTCAGGGTGATGGTTGGGGATAATAGTCTAAGTTCTTTTTAGACAGGTCCATGAATTGCCGTATAGGAGTACCGTCTCGGGTCTCCTTTCCTTACTCGACTTTCTGTTTCCTTAGTATGAAATGTTTCATCCTACTCCCCATAATTGGGGTCATCTTTTAATTTAAAATCCTTATTTTCCACTCCATTATGTCATGGGTTCCTTCTATCTTGATGGCAACCTCCCTGACTATCACGTTCAGGGTTTACTCTAAATCTTATTCCTCAAACTATGGCTCTCATCTAAGTTCTCATCCTTACGCTCTTGAACTTTCGGAACCCAAATTCTATAGAAATACCTCATTATTCCCTTATCATCTTTCTCGATATTAATCTCTTATCTATTTGTTGGCTCTCTGCCTTCATTCATAACTTTTTCTGGCACAATATGATCTTTTCCAATAATTCGGGCTGTATTGCAATCTCAAACAGCTTTTCGGTACCGGCTCCGGTTACCTTCACTACTGTTTCCATTTTCTCAAAATCTCTTATAAACTCTCCAAAAGACATTATCATCTTGAGTCTCTCCTTTTTACTAAGGGCATCAGCCACCATATAGGCTTTCCCCGAATGATAAAGAATCTCCCAATCATAATTCTTGATTAGCTCTAACCGCCTCCTCTGGCGTATGTTGAGCTCTTTCTACGCAAAATGTACTAGAGCTCCTATGGTTTGTGTAAATCTCGCACTTCTATCCATACAAGTAGTACCTCCAATATTTAGGGCAAACCTATTGCCACGAGCCCAAGCTCATGGGTGGGGATATCGAATTTTATATTCCCTTAATTGTCTTGACGCAGACGCGATTATCTTGCTGTGCTATATAAGAAGCACCCTAATTCCTTATGCGAAGCGTCACTTATAAATCACAAAATCTCCTTTTCCATCCGGCAACGCCAGCATAGGGGCCATCACCAACCTCTGCTTCAGTTCTTGAAAGCTGTTCTCGCATTTCTCTGTCCATTCGAACTTCTCAGTCTTACGAGTAAGCCGCGTTAAAGGGGCTACTATCTTCACAAACTTGAACGAACCTCCTGTAGTGACCGGCCAATCCTACCTCTGGTAGTCGACCTAACCATGGTCATCAATTCATCAGTGGTCCTTTATCCAATCTTGTCAGGATCCTCCATGGGATCCTCCTCAACAACTATCCCTTCTAGGACAACATCCTTAACCGCTACATCCTCAATATCAACATCATCCGGTCCTGCATTAGGACACTCTATCGGATCCACAATCCGATCTCCAATTAGTAATAAACATCATCGCGCTGTTGCTCCTCAACCTCAGGGTTCGGAGTCCCGCTACCATATACGATAACGAACTACGCTCCTATTACGATATTTATAAGGGTTCCCATAAGGGTTTTAACTGTCAGTACTACGTTAGGTAGCCCGACTATGAACTTGGCAAGAGTTCTTATTATCTTTGTGAACTTATTATCTTAACGTCCCATCATCTCTGAGGTTTATAACGCTTAGCTCTGATACCATTTCTGTAATACCCCCAGATCCGGGGTCGGGGATCCGGGTTGTCACGGTCTTTCTTTCCACATTATCACTTCACTTAATTAATAATAATAACCTTATGATGTGACCCCACACTAACACACACCACAACCCGTTATAGTCTCAGAGATGAAATTGAAATAAGTACAAGTCTTTGAGTCCACAATTTAAAAGTTATTACAACCCAAAACGATTACTTGATAAATTTACAGTTAATTGCCATTATCTGCCACAAGTTATAATTATACATAATTGATTCTCAAAAGTAGATGGTCTGATCTACAATAGATCTACCTCTGCAGCTATAGCAGCTACAACATCATCGGGAAGACGCGGGACGCTTCCCACACGCTTGCGCTGGGTCTGCTGGAGTCTGGCCATCTTTCCTAACTGTTGTTGTGTGATGAAGAAATAAAGCAAGGGTGAGCAGCAAGCCCACCAAAATAATATGTATAATGATTAATAGTATATTAGCCTACTCATAATACTCATGAAAGTCTTGGTCAAAAGAAATGAACCAAGTTTGATATCTTAATGCGATGAAGTCGCAAAATATTCAGTATATATACATATATACTTTTCAAAATATTGGAAGTCCTCTTCCATGCATAATATACACAAAGTCCCAGTGTATAACTGTATATATAAAAAAATATCATTGCAAGGTGATCTCATATATCTAACCTTGTCTCAACGTTTTTTTGAAAATCTTTGTCATTCATAAGACAATTATTAATTAGATATAAGTTTAAAAGATGAAGTTACAAGATACCCCAATATACTTATATCTTTCCCAAATACTACTTGAACTACCACCATTCAAGTTATAATCAGTTTCAAAAGTTCATCACATAGATGAGACTACAAGACAAGATTTAAATAGATTCAATCTTTAAAATATTATTAAAGGAAATGAAGTTATGACATACTTCATTAAGTTCTGATATATATATATATATATATCCACATATACTTCTTCCTTTATACATTTCCTGAAAACATCTGTCATGTTAAGTATGAACAGAGTTTGAAACATCCAATGAATTTTGGAAAGGAAAAGAATTTTGGCATAAACCAGATATCTTGCTGATCAGGCAAAGATACCCATAAGTAACCTTTTCTACTAGTAGATGGATGAATCCCCCACCGATCATCACCCTGGCCACATAAGGACCTTGTGCTGGACCGCCACCCGGCCTCTTACGCGTTGATGGACTGCCACCCAGCCACTTACACTTTGATAGACCGTACCCCGGCCTGTCGCTTATGCCGACTCAATTAGATGGGCTTACTTCCCGAACATTGGGCAAGTAATCAATTCATTTATCAAAACTGCAACCTCGTTGCGAATATAAAATACACCACAGAGCCGGATTCCCCAGGTTTTGAGCGAGTATTTAAATCCCCTTAAAAAGGAAGATCTTAAATATAAAAATGAGTTTTGGGATCCGCTCTGACTTTAAAAATCATTTTGAAGACTCGAAAACACTTTATAGAGTGTTTGGAGTAAAGCTGATTTAATGAAGTAAATCAGTCCCCAGAATATTTAGAAAATGACTGAATATTATTATTTAAATAATATTCCCATAAAGAATAATCTTTATAAAAATAATTGAAGTAGAAGTATTAAAACTTCTACTTGAAACGAGTATTAAATAACCAAAGATATACTTATATGAAAGTACTATCTTTATTTGAATAATCGAAAATAAGTTTGATTATTGACACCTTATTCTTTAATAAAATAAAGAATATATCTCAGCAAATAATCGGAGTCATAGATACTCAAATGAATATTCAAATAATATTCATTAAATAATATAAACTGAGTCATAAGCCCTCGAATGAATATTCAAATAATATTCAATAAATAATATGAAAGAGTCATAAGCCCTCGAATGAATATTCAAATAATATTCAATAAATAATATGAAAGAGTCATAAGCCCTCGAATGAATATTCAAATAATATTCAGATAATTAAAATAAAAGGAGTCATAAGTCCTCGAATGAATATTCAAAATAATATTCAATAATAAAATAAAGTTAAAGTTATCGAATAAACCTTATTCTATTAATAGTTTGGAAAACTATAACCATATATATATATAAATATATATATATATATCCATATCCATATATACAAAATCTACTCGGGATCCTCGACTCCCGGTTTTAGAAAATATTTTCACCTTGGGTCCCTATACTAAGGGTATATGCAAGTTACCGCTATCCTCTAGCATAGGTATTATCAACTGAACCAACAGATATATATGGCAAGAATACGAAACAGGCATGCATATATATACCATATCAGCATGCTTCAATATATCGCAACATTTGCTAATTAACCAACATGCATCTATCGCAAGATAATGCATATACATATATACATCACAACAACAGTATAACGGGTAGAAAACTTGCCTGAGTGACTTGGGGTGATAAAAGGCTCGGGACGAGTCTGGTAACCTATAAACAACAAGTAAGTTGGAATTAAACCAAAATCACTTGTAAATATATACTTTAACTAACTTAGACTCTAACGCTTGTTTTGCGCTCACTGATTCGCTTAAGCCACTCGGGTACCCTCGGCTCCACCATTTTTAATAATTTAACCTTTACGAGTTTTAAAGCGATTCCTTTGCGAGTGTCTTACCAACTGCCTAACACACTTACCATAAATGTTTCATACTTCAATTAGTCCTTTAAGGTCTTTAACCTATGTTTCAAAGTAAGGCGAGGGGAAATGTTTCGTTCGCGAAACGTCGTTACTTGAAACGGTCGTTTCTCCTAAACCGTGCATCCGAATCGAACGAACTACATATCAAAACGAAGCTCGTAACATGAGCTATCTAAACATGGCAGTGGTCATAAACTAGCAGGGGGTTCTCGGGTCCTAATGCTATGCACAAAAACAGTCCAAAGAATATCGGACGTTACGACGGCTATGTTTACGCGATTTCCAAATTTTAAACCATTCAAAACCAACCACAAACCAACCTCAAATCCAACATACAACCAACTTCCATCCTTATCACATCATAACAACCCCAACCAATTCAATTTAATCTTTCATACTTATGCCTAAACTTAACTTTAATCATACTTAAGTTCTTTTAAATCAAAACCACAACATTTACCATTCCATTTCACTACCATTTCAAATCCCAAACTCTAATCACAACAACAAGCTATAATATCATCCTACTAATCAAAATCATCTTATAATATATAGGAATCTAGGGTTTGGAGATGGTATACCTTCCTTTGAGTGGTAGGAGGAGCTAGGAAGCCTTAAGAAGCTTTGAGAAGTCTTAAGAATGCTTGGATCTTCAAGAAAAACAAGAAAAACTTCAAGTTAAAAACTTGAAAACACTATTCATAGTCTTCTTCTTTGATTAAATGAAGAAGATGGAGAAGGAATTGATGGCTTAAACTCATGATATATCCCTAACTAAGCATGAAGATGATTAGGGAATTATCTTACCAATTTAGGAGGCTTGGATCTTGAGTTTTGAATTTCTTCCCCTTTTGAAATAGTAAAAGCCGAGAGCAAGCTTGCTTGGAATGAGAGAATTGATTTTTTTTTGTGTTTTGATGAAATGATTTGCTTGGCTTGGTTGATTTTTGTTGTTTGTTTTAGTTAATTACCTTGTTGCCCTTGAGTTTGTGTGGTTCTCATTCAACCACACCTCCTTCCTTCCCATGTCATGCTTGTGTCATGTTGTGATGTCATCCTTCCCTCTTTATCCTCCTCTCATTGGTTGGGTGACATCACTCACTCTAATCCCTTTGATTAACTTCCTAATGACCGCTGATCTGTTATATGGTTCGCTTAACTTTCGTTCTCGTTTATCGTTTGAGGGATCATACCCGGGATCTTATTACTTAGGTTCCCTTAACCTTTCTCAATATATCGTATTCCTTTTATGATCCTCTCTTATAATCCTTTAATTTAAATCCTTTTTATCCTGTTACCTTATACTCAATTTTCTCCGTATCTTGTGGATTTCCGGGAAAAATCAAAGTGTTCGGAATTGGATTCTGACGATCTTTACATACACTTATATACCACATAGAGTACTAATAATATCCCATAAGATCAATAACAGAACCCCTACATAGCGTGGCATGAAAAGTTTTCTCGTTCAGCAAAAACACTATTCATAAGGGTTTCAAAATTTCTCAAAAATTGGGGTTATTACAGTATCAAATGAGTATGATGGGAGAATTGAGTTACTTTCTGGGGTTACAAGTTAAACAGTCTGATGAAGGAATTTTCATAAATCAATCCAAATACACCAGGAATCTACTCAAAAGATTTGGAATGCAAGACTGCTTAATTGCATCAACTCCTATGGCCACTACAACCAAGTTAGATTTAAATACCGGTTCTTCAGTAGATATAACTAACTATAGAGGTATGATTGGCACACTCTTATATCTTACTGGTAGTAGACCTAATATCATGTATGCTACCTGTCTATGTGCAAGGTTCCAAGCTGACCCTAGAGAACCTCATCTATTAGCTGTGAAAATAATTTTTAAGTATCCCAAAGGCACCATGACTCTGGGATTATGGTATCCTAGAGATTCGGACTTTAAGCTAATTGGATATTCATATGCTAATTTTGTAGGATGCAAAATAGACAGAAAAAACACTTCTGGAAACTGCCAATTCCTTGGTGGCATATTGGTTTCTTGGTACAACAAGAAACAAAAGTCAATTTCTACATCAACTGCAGAAGCAGAATACATTATTGCAGGAAGCTGTTGTGCTCAGATTCTATGAATGAAGAATCAATTACTGGATTATGGGTTAGACTATTCTTATATTCCTATATATTATGATAATCAAAGTGCTATTGCAATGACAAGATCCAGTGCAATATTCAATGACTAAGCACATCAGTATCAGGTACCATTTTATAAGGGAACATGTGGAAGCTGGTACAATGGAATTAGTCTTTGTTCCAACAGATCAGCAAGTAGCAGATATATTCACCAAGCCTCTCTATGAATCCACATTCACAAGATTGGTGAATAAATTGGGAATGATTTCAGGATAATTCTCAAACTCTAATAATTAAGTCTGCTGATATTATTGAAACATGTGATAAGTGGAATTTATATCCACTTGGAACGCTTCATATCGGCTTAAGTTGGTGTTTTGGACTCAAGTATGTGGTATTTTTAATGTGTTTAATGTTGAGACATTTTAGGACACTAGTCAGAAGGTGGAAATGAGCTTTACAATGATATTATGCTAAAAAGAGATCAGGAATGAAGTTGCGGAAGATCGCATGAAGTATGGAGCACAAAAGAAGAAAAATCAGAAATTCAGAAGAAGAGGAGTGCGGCCGCGCCTGAAGGAGGGTGGCCGGGCCAATCGTCCAGAGAAGGAGCGCGCCCACGCTAGGTAGAGCACGCCCGCGCCAGTCAATTGCTGCAGAATCCTGTTTCTAGTACGATTCTGATATCCTGATAGCCCAGGTCAACCAGGAGCCTATATATAAAGATAAAAAGGCGTTTTTAATAAGAAGGAAGCCAGGGAGAACATTAAGAAGACCTAGAGCACACGAGATGGCTAAGGAGAAGAAGAATTAGTTCATTCTTTTTTATTCTTCGATTTAGGCGATACTTTTGGATGTTTATTTTGTTCTTGTTCTAAACCCTAGTTATTTTATATTATCTTGTAGTATTCTGAACTTATTTAGTATCATGTTTTCATTAGAACCCATGGTGACGATGTGTCTGATCATGAACTAATCGTTGTCATGGGGCTCTAGCGGATTTATTTATGGATTTCAATAGTTGATTGTTCTAAATCATTAGTGTGTGGTGATTTATGATTTCCTAGTTTGGTTGTGCTTATTCATCTTTGATGCGTAGCTAACATCTAAGATTGTTTGTTAATCTCTATTAAAGTGACAGTGAATATAGAGGTTTAAAACTTTCCATGCTAGCATAGGTTTACGTATGAATTGACATGCATGATTCGTAGTATAATTTTAACCATCTTACACACCCTATGTAATCATAATAGATAACTTATTCTTAAACCGTTATGTTTTCAAATCTTATAGACATATAGGGTCTAAGCATAATTGGTGTCTATTTGGCTTCTATCTTGATTCTGGATGCTCAGTAGTAGGGTACACGTATATCGAAAGATAGCGTATACTAATTTCGTGTTAACTGATTAGTTATCATCACCATCGCATACTATTGATAAAGACATAAACTTTGGATGAAGTTAAAATCCCATGTTTTATTCTCATATAAGTAATTCACTTTTAATCTCTTAATTAATGCATGCTTGTATAATCTCGTAAGTAGTTAATCAACTTAAATTTATTACTTGTCTTAGTTGTGAACGATAATCAAACATTGTTGTATAAGTGCATAATCTGAACTTAACCTAAACCAGTCTCTGTGGGAACGAACTCGACTTAAATCTAATACTACTTGTGATCGCGTACGCTTGCGTGTATTTTCGTGTATGGTTTATTGTGTTATATATATTTGTGATGTCATGTATAATCTGATTTGTTTAGTTTTAGAACTTAGTATCAGAACTTAACTGGAAATCAGAACTTGCTGAAGACAGGAAGTTATCAGAACTTAATGCGCCAGAACTTATATCAGGACTTAAGTGCGGGTACACTTCAGATAAGGAAAGCAGCTGATTTACATGAGAGGATCTGGATTAAACAAGTAAAGATATGCATGAGGAATTGGACAGCTATAGGACTGCAGTAGATAATCTCTGATTGATGTATTTTAGGAAACAGAACATATCATATCAATTAGGAGATATCTTGTAACTATGTATTATATAAACACAGATTAGGGTTTACACTATATGTATTATCATTCACGAGAATATTATTCATTGTAACCCTAGCAGCTCTTAGTGATATCATACATCACTGAGAGAGTAGATTAAACCTACTGTAATAGAGTTTGATATATTGAATAAACTTGTTTTCTGTTACATACTTATGTTTGTAATCGAATTAATTGTAGAAACTATATGCAACCCCCTTCTATAGTATCATTGAGGCCTAACAAGTGGTATCAGAGCCAATCTGTTAAGCTTACAAATAGTTAAGATCCAAACAAACAATCAATCATGTCTGATCAATCAAAAACACAAGACCCTCAAGAACCTGCAAAGGTTCAACCCATTCAAAACACCAACAGATATGAAACCATCAGGGTTCCTATGCTCAGGGTGTCTAAGTACCCTGTATGGAGTGTGAAGATGGTCATGTTTCTGGAAGCTACAGATCCAGAATATTTAGACAGAATTTATGATGGTCCACACAAGCCCACAAAGCTTTCTGTTGTAGTTGGAAATGAGCCACAGAAGATGATTCCCAAAGAAAAGAGAGAACTCACCACTGAAGACATCTCTTCACTAGAAAAGGATGCAAAAGTGAGACACTTGCTTAATAGTGCACTTGACAATGTCATGTCAAATAGGGTGATTGGATGCAAGACTGCAAAAGAAATCTAGGATACATTAGAAGTGAGATGTCAAGGAACCAATGCTATCAAAAAGAATAGGAAGACAATACTCACACAGGAGTATGAGCACTTTGACTCAAAATCTAATGAGTCATTAACTGTTACATATGACAGATTCACAAAGCTGTTGAATGATCTGTCACTAGTGGATAAGGAATATGATCCAGAATATTCAAATATGAAATTTCTACTAGCTCTTCCTGAAAAGTGGGATTTGAAAGCTACTACAATAAGAGACAACTATGAACTTGCTGATATGTCTCTTGATGAAATCTATGGGATGCTCAAGACTCATGAACTTGAGATGGAGCAAAGAAAAAAGAGTCATGGAGGGAAGTCTAAGACAATTGCTTTAATGACTGAAGAAAAGCCAATTGTCTCTAGGAAGGCAAAAGGAAAGGCTCTCATCATACAGTCTGATTCAGAGTCATCAAATTCTGATGATGATGATTTAGAACCTGAAAATTTATCTGAAGTGGATGTTGATGCAGAGATGATGCAACTGTGTGCTCTTATGGTGAAGGGTATCACAAAGATAGCCTACAAGAAATTCAGAAAGGGTAAGAAGTTTTCCTGGAAAGGTGAAAGTTCGACAAGAAAGGGTTCAGAAAGACTGAAGGCAAAGGAGGAAAGTCTGGCAGAGGAGACAACTCAAATGTCAAATGCTACAATTGTGGTGAAAGAGGCCACATCTCTCCTGATTGCAAGAAAGGAAAAGGTGATAAAGGCCAGACACTTATCACAAAGAAGAAAATTTGGGCAGACACTTCAGAATCTGAAGAAGAGGTGAACTATGCCTTAATGGCAAATGCTGATAGCAGTTCTGATGCTGCTGAACTAAAGGTACCTCTATCAACTCTTGCTTTTGATACAGAAGATATTACTGAGTTGAGATTATTTCTGAAAAATATTTATATTAGCTAAAGAGGTCGGACTTTAGAGAATGAAAGATTAAAATATGAAAATCTAAAGTACAAAAATAGAAATAGCTATCTTGAAAAAGAGTTAGTCAAGATGAAGACTATTCAGACAGAGAGAGATAATGCTCTGAATATTAAGAATGAATTGCTTAAATAGAATGATTATCTAAGAACTGAAATAGAAAAAGAAAGAGAAATCATCAGGACTTGGACTAGCTCAGGAAGAACAACTCAGAATATTCTAAGTAGTGGAAACTGGAAAGCGGGGTTATGTTATAAAGATGGTAAAAGCGAGAAAAGGACTTTGCCAATTAACCCAAAGGTAAATCCTGTTAAATTTGTTGCAAAAACTGTTGTGTCTGATTCTGAAGAGATGAAAGACTCTAAAACAGAAGTCAAAGAAAAGTGAACTTCTGACAAATTAAAACAGGATAAACCAACGTTGGTAAACATTGGCTTAATGACAAAGAAGCAGCTTAAGTATAAGCTAAAAGAGATTAAAAATGTGAAAAAGGTAAAGGAAGCTAGGAAAAATAGGAATGGAAAGGAAGGTGTGAATAAAAGTAATAATTATATGCCTTTTCCTAATGCTCCTAGAAAAAAATGTTATAATTGTGGAAACTCTAACCATCTTGCTTCTTTTTGCAGGAAAAATAAAGATATAAACTCTTTACCTCCTAGATCAGGAGTTAAGAGTCAGTCTGTTAGGTTTAAACCACAAAATCCTTGTTTTCATTATGGTAGTTTATGGAATTCTATTTATACTTGTAAGGAATATCATAGTTTGTACTATGATTATTATGAAATAAACCCTTCTTTAAAGAAAATTAGTGTAATTCCTTCTAGTATAAATTCTGATGCAAAGTCTGATAAAAAGTCTGATAAAAAGCATGTTAGCATAAACTTTGAAACTAAATCTGCTGCAAATGCTAACAAACTTAACAAGGCCAAAGGATCCAAGCAAGTCTGGGTCCTTAAAACTAATCAATAGTGGTCTCTGGGATATGGCAATATCAATCTTGGGAATGTCATAATTGAAACAATAGCTCTTATCTCGGGAATTAAACACAATCTGCTAAGTGTGAGTCAAATCTGTGACAGAGGTTATCATGTGGATTTCTTTGAAGAACACTGTGAAGTTGTAAGTAATTCTACAGGAAAAGTGGTTCTGAAAGGTTACAGATTCTTTCAACAAATTCTGAGGGTTCTGCAATCTGTCTGTTAAGCACAACATCAATTGAAGAAAGCTGGAATTGGCACAAGAGACTCTCTCATTTAAATTTCAACAACATAAATGAGCTAGTAAATAAAGATCTTGTGAGAGGACTGCCAAAATCAATATTTGCTCCTGATGGTCTTTGTGACTCATGTCAAAAGGCAAAACAAAGAAAATCTTCATTTAAGAGCAAAACTGAATCATCAATTCTTGAGCCTTATCACTTACTGCATGTTGATCTATTTGGTCCAGTCAATGTCATGTCTATTACAAAGAAGAATTATGCTATGGTTATGGTGGATGAGTTCACAAGATACACTTGGGTGTATTTCTTGCACAAGATGAATGAAACTGCATATACTCTAATTGATCATGTCAGACAGCTGGATAAGTTATTCAAAGATTTTGTTAAAATAATAAGAAGTGATAATAGCACTGAGTTCAAGAATTCAATCATGGAAGAGTTCTGCAAAGAGCAAGGAATAAAGCAGGAATTTTCTGCACCTAGAACTCCACAGCAGAATGGAGTTGTAGAAAGAAAGAACAGGACTCTTATTAAAGCTGCACGAACTATGCTTGATGAAGCAAAGCTACCAACCTATTTTTGGGTTGAAGCAGTACAGACTGCTTGTTTTACACTGAATTCAACTTTGATCAACAAGCATGGAAAAACACCATATGATATGGTGAAGAAAAAGAAGCCAAATCTGAAATACTTTCATGTATTTGGATGCAAGTGTTTTGTTCTTAAGACTCATCCTGAACAGCTGTCAAAATTTGATCTAAAAGCTGATGAAGGAATTTTTGTTGGATATCCACTTTCCACAAAAGCCTTCAGAGTCTACAATTTAAGAACAAGGGTTGTCATGGAATCTATCAATGTATCTTTTGATGATAAAAAGATTACTGGACTTGAAGATTTCAATGATCATGATCAGCTGAGATTTGAAAATGAAGATGTAAATTCTGATTCTGTAAATTCTGATGACCTAAATCCTGATCCTGTAAGTTTTGATGGGTTAAATTCTGATGTCATTGAAACTGTGGTAACTACTTCAAAGGAAAATGCACCTGTTCAGGGGGAGCAAGCTGATGATCATACCATATCTCAATACTCTCAAGAAGCATCAGAACTAGTCACTGGCTCTTCAAGTTCTGATTCATCAAGTTCTGATGAGCCAAATTTGGACAATTCTGGAAACTCTAATTCTTCAATTCCTGAAGGATCCAACTCAAATTCTGGAATCTCAGAGAGCATAACTTCAGGGGGAGCATCAGAAAATGTTGATGGAGACAACATGGATGATGGGGGAGGATCCAGTTCTATAGATCAACTTTCATCTGCAAGGAAGTGGCCTAAATCACACACACATGACTTAATAATTGGAGATCCTGAAGCAGGTGTCAGAACTAGAATAGCAATAACAAATGAATGTCTCTATCATTCCTTTCTATCTCAGACTAAACCAAAGAAAGTGGAAGAAACTCTTTAAGATGCTGATTGGGTGCAAGCAATGCAGGAAGAGTTAAATGAATTTGAAAGAAATAAAGTCTGGACCCTAGTGCCAAGACCAAAGAACAGGTCCATTGTTGGCACAAAATGGGTGTTCAGAAATAAAACTGACGGTGATGGAATAATAACAAGGAATAAAGCAAGACTATTTGAAAAAGGATATTCTCAACAAGAGGGTATTGATTATGATGAAACATATGCTCCAGTTGCTAAATTGGAAGCCATAAGAATCTTTTTGGCTTATGTTGCTCACAAGAAGTTTAAAGTCTTTCAAATGGATGTAAGGAGTGCATTTCTCAATGAAGAATTAGAGGAAGAGGTATTGTTGAACAACCTCCAGGATTTGTAGATCCAAAATTTCCTAATCATGTCTACAGACTTGATAAAGCACTCTATGGCCTAAAGCAAGCTCCAAGAGCATGGTATGAAACTCTGGCACAATTTCTTCTGGAAACTGGATTTACCAGAGGCACAATTGATAAAACTCTGTTTTATATCAACCATGGCAAGGACTTACTTTTAGTCCAAATTTATGTTGATGATATCATTTTTGGTTCTACAAATGCCAAACTCTGTGAAAAGTTTTCAAAGCTAATGCAGTCAAGATATCAAATGAGTATGATGGGAGAACTTAGCTATTTTCTGGGACTTCAAGTCAAGCAAACTGAAGAAGGTACTTTCATAAATTAATCCAAGTACACCAAAAATTTACTCAAGAAATTTGGAATGCAAGACAGTTCAACTGCATCAACTCCCATGGCCACTGCCACCAAGTTAGATAAAGATATTGGAGCATTAGTAGATATTACAAACCACAGAGGTATGATTGGCTCTTTACTCTATTTAACTGCAAGTAGACCAGATATCATGTATGATACCTGTCTTTGTGCAAGATTTCAGGCTGATCCAAGAGAACCTCATCTAATAGCTGTGAAAAGAATTTTCAAGTACCTCAAGGGTACAGCTGATCTAGGATTGTGGTATCCTAGGGAATCAGATTTTAAGCTAATAGGTTACTCAGATACAAATTTTGCAGGATGCAAAATAGACAGGAAAAATACTAGTGGAAGCTGCCAATTTCTTGGAGGCAGATTGGTTTCTTGGTTTAGCAAGAAACAGAAATCAATTTCCACATCAACTGCAGAAGCAAAATATATTGATGCAGGAAGCTGTTGTGCACAGATTCTTTGGATGAAGAATCAGTTAGTGGACTATGAGTTAGAATTTTCTAAAATACCTATTTACTGTGATAATCAAAGTGCTATTGCTATGATAGGAAATCCAGTTCAACACTCAATGACAAAGCACATCAGCATAAGGTACCATTTCATAAGGGAACATGTGATGGAAGGTATAGTGGAATTGCATTTTGTTCCAATAGATCAACAACTAGCAGATATCTTCACAAAACCACTATATGAAGCTACTTTTACAAGACTGGTAAATGAACTTGGAATGGTTTCAGGTTCTTTTTTAAAATCTGTTTAGTTTTTATTCTCATACATCAGACTTTATGATCAATGTTTACAGATTTTCTTATCTCAATGTAATCATCTGTGCTTAAATTGTAACATATTAAACACTGCTTAATATCTGATGTGATTCTACAAACTCTGAAAATGTTTTGAATGTTCCGTGACTATTCAATCCAATGAGGATTATTTTGTTAGATGCTGACTTAGTAGTCTTTAACAAACTATGTATCCCATGTTTGAAGTAGTTATTTATGTGGAAATCACTAACACAAGCAAATTCTGATTTTGATCTTAGTCAAATTTACTTCTTGTATCTTATTACTAAGTCACAAACTAGATTACTCTTCTTATCTGTCAAATTATGATGTCATTAAATCTTAAGGATGAACCACATGCTTGATAAGCCTCACTTATCTGAAGAAAATAAAAGAAAAGAAAAATTGAAATCAGGTACTCCTTTGAGATCTAGAGTAAATATGTGAAAGGGAAGATCCAAGTGCATTGCTGGTATTAAGTTATATGCATTAAAAAAACAAATTAATTTTTCTTGGTGACTTTTCACATTCTCTGATTACTAAAGAAATATCCTGATAACAACATTAATTCTGGTGGCATTTGTAACTTATTTACACTGAGAAGCCCTTGTCAAAAGAATTTCAAAAGATGCATAAAATAAGCACAAACAGTTGAGGTGGATTCTTGCATAACTTTATTCTACAGTAGACTTCAGATTCAAGACAGATTTTAAGCATTTTTCTTAGTTATGCCTTATTTCTAAGATATACTGAAGTTTATCAGACTTTAATCTTTATTTGATCATTTGCAAATACATACACTCTCACTCCATATGAATGATGAAAATTACTGTGTTGATTAAGTTGTTTCTGATAAATAGTTAAGTATCATTTGCATAATTTCTGAGGACAAGTTTTGATTATATTCTGATGATTAAACTCTGAAGAAACCAGTCAGTATTTGTGTGAAGAAACACAGAAATAGTCATTCACCTTTTGAGTACAGAAGCCATGTTCCGATGATCGTTAAATTATGATAATAGTCAAGTTCTAATGCAAATCCTGATACTTACGTGGCATTATTTATTTACTTGACTTATTTTTAGTATTTACTGTAATGGTTATATTTCAGTGGAACTCCTTCTTTCTCTACTCCTGACAGATGATGCCAAAAAGGGGGAGAAGGTAGTTAAGTCTAAATGCTCACCAAGCCAAACACTGAAGAAAAAGGATAATCATGGAGATGACCAGGGAAACTCTGAAAAGAGTAGAGAAGACATCAACCTCTGACACTGCTCAAGTTGACATAGACAGCTTAACATTAGACGACAAGAAGAAGCTGTTATGGAACAAGTTTATTCCAGTTCAGCCTAAGACAAATCAAATGTTGAATTAACTTGTAGCATTTGGGGTAAAAGCCAAGCAAGCTAGAGACACTTCTGGATTAGGTTCTGACAGAGAGAAATTCCAGACTGGGATAGAAGTTGATATTAGAGATCCATTCATATTGAATGACAATCCATATGAAGAGAGCACACAGAAGTACCTTGACAAAGTGCTTTCTGCTCAAGTAGTGATGGATACTCGTGATAGTTACTTGAAGTTAAAAGAAATGCAGAGACCAAGCTGGTATCAGACTTTGTAAGGAATCATTATGGATTCAGACTGATTCAGTGAATTTGGTAAAAGCTGCATGTACTGTAAGTTGTATTTAGCTGTTTAAAATAATATCTCATTGCATTTGTACTTAAATGTTTTTGACATCATCAGATCTATTAACTTGTATAATTTTCATAATTTACAAGTTGGGGGAGATTGTTAGATATATTTGTGATGTCATGTCTAATCTGATTTTTTTAGTTTCAGAACTTAGTATCAGAACTTAACTGGAAATCAGAACTTGCTGAAGACAGGAAGTTATCAGAACTTAAGACGTCAGAACTTATATCAGGACTTAAGTGCGGGTATACTTCAGATTAGATAAGCAGCTGATTTACAGGAGAGGATCTGGATTAAACAAGTAAAGATATGCATGGGGAATTGGACAGTTATAGGACTTCAGTAGATAATCTCTGATTGATGTATTTTAGGAAACAGAATATATCATATCAATTAGGAGATATCTTGTAACTGTGTATTATATAAACACAGATTAGGGTTTACACTATATATGTTATCATTCACGAGAACATTATTCATCGTAACCCTAGCAGCTCTTTGTGATATCATACATCACTGAGAGAGTAGATTAAACCTACTGTAACAGAGTTTGTTATATTGAATAAACTTGTTTTATGTTACATACTTGTGTTTATAATCGAATTGATTGTAGATACTATATTCAACCCCCTTCTATAGTATCATTGAGGCCTAAAATATTGCGAACAACATGGTATCTTATTATTTGTCAGTAATTGTTAGATAATGATTCTTGTGCTAAATATTGATGCCATGATAACATGAAAATTATGCTAAATAATTTTATGTGAAAACTATATGTTGAACTACTGATTTTGCTTACATATTCTGTTATTAGTTAAACTTGCTTTGACTAATAGTTTATGTCAGTAGTTGATAAGTCCTGATAGTTGTGATTACATGCTGATAATGGTCAAATGTTGATTGACTATTTTTATAAAGATATTGCTTTAGTTAGTATTATAATTACAAGGTTGAAGTTTGTCACACCCCCAACTTAAATAGCGAAATAAATATAGCTATTACATCATTTTAATGAAGGATACACAACCAATCCAAGATCTTACAGTTTAGGGTTTGGAACAGCCCATCACTACCAGCTATTACATCTGATTACAAATACCGAATCCTCACAGCTATTATTACTTATTCTACCTGAGCTCGAACATAAGCATCAGCATCACAGGTCTTACGGGCAGTCTGCTTGAATCTAACCATAGCTGCTAGCTGTAATATCAGGGTAAAGCAAGAAGTGAGCCAAAAGCTCAACAAGTGCTAACAGTACAACGCAAAACATGAATCGAGATATACCTTTAGGAATGACAATGGAAAGACATAATCAATGATAACGAGAGATAAAACTTATGTGAGTTGGTATCATTTTGCTTGCATCAAAACAATTTTAAAATCATTCTTAATCAAAATCATTTTATGACGCTACGGATTACAGCCGGTGATCAGCCGCGAAGTAATCCCGAACCTCGCTGGATTCTAAAACATTATTGGGAATCCCTAGGCAACTTTTAAGCCTAATATAAGTGTGGAAAGGACTCGCGTCTCAGTCCAGATCCACCATTCAAAGAAAACATTTATCCCCCTTTGGGACTGAAAAATCCATATTTTAATCATTTTAAAAACTGATGCCGATTTATGACAAAATCTCTTTCGACTGTAATCATTTTTATCAAGGGATTATAGATCAACTTGAAACACTGGAAATATGACACTAAATCTCAGGGCCATGATCCACTAGACTTTACTATATTAGGGTAATTGAGAGGTTTCCATAAACAAGAACTTTGACAAGGAAATTGAGCAAGGCTATTGGATAATATGAAAGAGTAATGCCAAACTAGGCTTAAAGCAATGGTTGTAGACAAGGTATAGGTATTAGAACATCAAGAAGATAAGCATCACTGGTTCCAATAGGATAGAGGTGTTAAAATATAAAGAAAGTGATCATCAGCTCAAGATATAACAGGGTATCAAGCTTTAGGGTAAGGATAGGGTTATCAAACAATCATGAATGAATTTAAGAAATGATTGGCTTTTAGGTATCAAGATAAAGTTTCTATCGAGGTTATTTCAAGAGTTGAATCAAAGCATCAGGGTGCAATATCAAGATTTCTCAGGGATCAATAGCATGATAATCAAAAGGATCAATAAAGTATTATAACAAATCTCTATTTTATCATGGCATTAAACTATCATGAAAGACTTTTGAACTACTTGCAATACGTACTCGAGGGTTCATGGCATCTCTATGTAACTCAAAGATAAACAAAAGATACGCTTGATTTAAATATATCAAAATGACTCAGGATAATTGCATCGATATATATATGAACTGTTTACAGTAAATACGAAGGTCAAGTTGAATCACTTGCCTTGAGATAGACTGGTCTGGTCTGACTGGTAGGAGCAACAACTGGAGCTTCACTCGACTTTTATGGCAAGTTTTCCCTCGTCTCGAGATCCTACATAAATAATAATAATCCTCATTATAATATATTCTTACCATCTTAACCTATTTACAACCCGAAATTAAACATGGATGGCACTTAGGCCTATACGCACTTAATTCATATCCACCATTATATTTTCAAATGTACACACGTAGCCACATAATCACATATCGTATATTAATACCAAATAACATCATATACACCATAATGCCACACTAGGCTTGGATGATCTCGACTCACCACTTAAGTCACTTGGTCGCTAACTAAACAAAGTCTTCAAATTTGGGCTTCCTAACTCAATGTGCCTTTCCTAAATTATCCAAAACTTATTGACCCTCACTTGTGCCTTTTTCTCTACTGACCTTATACTATCTTACAACTATGGTGGTCGACCTAATACTCACTTCTAAGTATTCTAAAGCTATGTGGTAAGTGAAAGTGCTCACTGGTGCAAATTTCAGAATGGTAACTAAGGTTTCTTGAGTGCATTAGACACTCTTAAACTACAAGTTTTTCTTCAAAATATTTACACAAGACTCTCCTGATCTAAGGGCATCTCACAAGCTTGATGTGGCTCAAAGGCCTGGCTTGGGCCTTCTTGGGCCTAAGCTAAAAGTCCAAGGTTCCCCTGTTTTTCTGGGCAGAAAATGCCCTGACTTGAATTAACTTGTGACACATGGTTCTAGCTCATATCCTATGAACTATGGTTGGAAAAACTTCTCTGACATACCCTCTAACTAAGGCCCAATTGGGCCTAATGAGGGCCTACCCATGACATGGCCAAATCTCCCTATTTCTAAGTTGCAACAAAACTGTCCCCTGCTGGACAGATTTTGTTATTCTACTTGTGCACCTAACCAAATGACATGCAAACCTCCAACCAACTCCTAAAACCTATTATATACTCCCCATACTAACTTCTGGTATCTTGGGCCTCAAAGTGCACATCAATGACATGGTCAAAACTCACTCTAAACCTCAGGGTACTAAACTGATTTTTCTGCAGAAACTATAACTCTCATTTTTCCA